>NC_137521.1:10000-277500 GCF_041902795.1 Electrophorus electricus | reverse complement strand
GGAAGTGTACTGACATGTATAGTAAAACCATTATAGATGTCACATTTTATCACCACTGAGTGTGTTTATGGTTTCAGCTGTGCATAATATAAGTATTTAACTGAGTCACATAATTACACCTAAACTTGGCTTTGCAATCGTTTACTTTGTTTGGAGTTGTTCTTTTTGGAATTGGTGATGGTGGTGGTGATGGTTTAACTAAAATGTGGATGTCCTCTTCACTCGAAGTTGGTGCTTCATTTGTTTTGCCTGCACATAGAGAGCAGTGGAGGACAAGCTCTGGATATCTATAAACTGGACTGGAGATATTTAATTCTTTCAAACAATGGAATTTGAAATATGATATCACTTTCCTGTTTGCTGGAATTTTGGATTTCTTTCCTGTAAAGTATGTAAAGTTATAATTCATTTAAAACTAAAAAGCTTGTCAAATGTTAATGCAGATAATGGCCCAAAAATATGTTTATTAGCTAATGCATAGGTAATAGGACCCTTAGACCACACATGGTAAAAAGAAATGCTTGGTTCAGGTTGATGTTCCTTATCTCCACACACATTTGCTATTGCTCAAAAATGGAGTAAAAGGGAGTGGTGGAGTGTCGTGTGTTATTACACTGAATGGAGCATAACTGTACTTGAGTAGTACTTTAGGAATTAAATTTTGTTCTTGCATGACTGGTTTAATTGAGTAAAGTTGTGATTTGTTTTCCAGTTACATGCTGTGGGAGGTAAAAAGAAAAACTGTCACGATTTGCCAGCAAATAAGATTTATTTATTTTTTTTTAATTTCAAACGTAACTCTTTTTTACATTCACTTGAGTATGATCATAAATCTCGTGTCTTGATTTAGGGAGCAATTAGGCACACATACTCCTAGATGCATCGGTATTTCCCTGGACTCAGCTGGGTTCCACGATAATCACTGACCCTTATCCTGTCCTCTTCCTCGCCTCTTTCTTCGCTTAACCTGAGCCTTCACTGTGGACATATGCTTCCTACACGGGCGACAACCTTAAGCTTCTTCACATAGCTAAGTTACTGAAGCCCTGGCCTCCGCAATGGGTTTCACCTCAAGCCAGTTACAATCACGTGATTATGAAATTCCCTAGGGTTCTGTTGCCACAGTCAGAGCCAGCGCAGTGAGCGTCGGATCTATATAGCGCAGTAAATCCGACGGTAACCTCAAAGAACTGGAAGACAAACCGTGGGGAAAAACGACGTCTGCAGCCAGAACATCAGCCATGGTCATGCATGATATTCGTAAGGCATATCACTTTTTAGTAATAAATGTTCTGAAGGGGTCTCTGGATGGAGCGCAAAGCGCAACAGTAGATACCCAAGAGATGAGGACTCTCAGATGCTACATCCTTTACAAGTAACTGCATCGAGTCACTGATGCTATTTTGCACACTAAGGTAATATTCTACTTCTTTTATTCCGTCTTACATGTTGTTTATTAACTTTTCTTTATTCGTGGACCTAGTCACCTATGTTAGGCTTGTTTTATCCATCTAGAGAGTGGCAATGCTTATACAAGAGTACAAGAGTACGGAGAAAATAAACGGGTAACTCATTCTCCAAGCAAATAAAAAGGTAGTTAATTCTCCAAGTATTATAAAGCCTGTATGCTAACATAGGGTATGTGAATGTGGTTGTTGGGGGGGGGGGGGGGGGTATTAAAGAATCAATTATTCTGTATATTTAACCTACAAGATATGATAAGATGAAAGTAAAATAAAATACTACTTTCTATTCGCTAAATTACTCACTTTGCTAATGTTGTGATAAGATTTGACGAGGGTGGGTTTTTTTGTTTTTTCTATTTCGCCTTTTTAATTATTTGTTTAAACTTAACTCCATTACTCCCCTCAGCACTTCCATGTAGGCTGCCTATGACCTCTCACACCATGCGTATGAATGTGCTGCGCTATGCCGCTGTGAACAACATTTAAGAATAACAGCACGGGAATAGCAGGGGAATGCATTAAACAATGTCCTATTGGGTAGTCTGCTTTGAAATTATAATACAGCACTACAGTGCTTCAGTAAAGAGGTCTAGGCTTGTGAATAGTTTATGCATTTTTAAATCTTAAAATAGTTATCCAGTCTGCTCCTTTAACTAAAAAAGTAGTGCAAATAGCAAAACATCATACAAATGTGGATTCATATGTATGGCTCTAGAGTAAATATATAGTTCTTTATACCACATGAATATATTAAGACAATGATGTCCCAGTCTTTTTAGTGAGAGAGGCTTTCACTCCTTTATTCCAAAGTTACCATGTTTTGTCTGTACAGAGTGCCCAGGGAGTGATAACTGATGTCATACTATAGCATGGCATGTCAAAATGATCTATTTGATGTGGAAGTTTGAAATGGAATGAGCACAAGTCAGAGTGCAAACCTTTGCACTTTTCCATGTGCACTCCAGCAACATACACATGCCATCTGTGTGGTGAGGGAATGATAAGCACAGGGCGCTTCCCCCCATAATGTAACACAGCCTCCTGCTCCACCTCCTCCCAGTTAAACTGGATTCTCCTCCTCCCCCTCCCTCCCCCCTGGAAAATCCTGGGTTCACTGCAGCATGGGCAGACAGGCTGCATTTCATTGCAGCGCTGAGATCACAGCTAAATTACCTGCACTTTCTAGAGAGGAGCACGCTAGAGCAATTCTATCAGAATAACAGCAGCATTGGGATTCATTTAGGAAATATTACAATAGAAAATAAACAGTTTATGGTGTGTACTAATTTGGGAAATTGTACATTTGGATAAAAGCAAACTAAACAGGTAAACTAAAAGTGTCATTTTTAATGTAATGCTAGCTAAAAGAATTGTGAAGCAATTGGATGGCATAAAAATAGGTAAGCTGATCTTCTGTACTTCTTCCCCTTTTGCCTTCTTTGAAGGACAAAAGATGGATTTCAAATCACTTTAGACTTATTACAGACCTTAGAGGCAGTTTGTTCCTTGTCTGACCATGAACAGTTAGCAAATACCCAGACTGCACATGAAATTGTTCATTCAGTATGTGTACCTATCACCCTATGGACACTGACCCCCTTAGAAGAAATCTGTCACAATCAGTGTGTGTATACAGAGGCCTTTATATTTATAGCATTTAGCTGACACTTTTATCCAAAGCAACTTACAATTTTGACTGAGTACAACTTGAGCAATTAAGGGTTAAGGTCCTTGCTCACAGGCCCAACATTGGCAACTCAGCAGTGGTGGGGCTTAAACCAGCAACCATCTGATTACAAGTCAAGTAACTTAACCACTGAGCTACCACTGCCTCCTACATACCATTGCCTTTCCTACATAGATCTTTGTTGTTGCTGAAACAAGCATGTCCAGAGGGTGATGATGTGAAAGTTCGATTTGACACATATAGGGTGTACAAGACCTTTAGTCAGACGCCAAACAGAGCATCAGCTGCAGAAATGATGTTGTTCTGTCCTTAACATCATAATCAGCACTTCATTTGTATGCCTTCAGAGGACAGGATGATCATTTTGTGCCTGTGCTTCTAGGCATGACAGGTAAAACAAGACCAAGGCTTTCAAACTAAGTCCAGGAGATGGCACTAAGAAATTAGTGTGCTAAGTCTCTGCATTTCCCCTACATTGCTTCAAATATGCTACCCAAAGAGCACAACAGGTAAGGCTGCAAATATTGCTCTTTTAGTGCTGCATGGTGTGTTCACAAAGGTGATTTTTGTTGAGATGTTTTTAATTGCTAAATAATTTACTTGTTAAATGGATACTATAAGATATTGTAATATTCATCTGTATGGGGGGTTCCATGGCACTGAGCCTATCATCACTAAGAGAACTTTCTCTATTTTCTGTGCTTCACTATTTTGATTCATTTTCCCCTCATTGTCAAGCGCATGGTTCTGTCATGCCACCATGTGCATGCACAACTGTTTGATGTTGCTGTTAGCTAGTTTAGCCTCTAAAGCTATTTAAGGTTTTACGGACCACGGGAGGCTGACCTGACTTTATGGATTAATAGATTTTCTAGCATGGCCCTGTATCTTAAAATCTAATCCCAAAAATGCCAAACATGCAGGAGACTGCCTATTAAGCAAGAGCTAATAAGTAAAGACTGTGTTCTTCATATGTTGAGGGGTGAAATTTCTGGACAAACTAGCATATTAGTCAATATCACGATCATGTAAAACTTGAATACTACATAAAAGGCAAGTTAAACATATATAGATGTACTTTAAAGTATTTAAGTAAGATGGGATGTTATGAAGGATGTTAACACATTTCATATAAATTATTACCCAAATTCTTCCACAAAATAATTTTTTTGCCTATTAATTTTGTGAACTTCAACTGATTCCAGTTAATCTGGGTAATGAAGTAGACACACCAATGAAAGATGATGTGTTGTCATGGAGTTTGTGGAAGAACTCTAAGATAATACTCCCCACCAACACCCAGATACATAAGCACATGCAGGGGAGTCCAAACTCCATGGGAGTCTGTGACAAGCACATGTATAGAAATGGAACACACAGGCGCAATTCATTGTTTGCTATTCCTCTAAGCAGTTTCTGTCTGTTTTGGACTAGGCCTCTCAACATGTTTGCTTCTGCCTGAATTAGCAGTCAGTAACTCTCAACATTATGAGGAGGCATTCTTTAGCATTCTGAGTCAAATAATGTTATAAGGGTTCCTGTCTTATCTCTGAGTGTATTTCTTTAGGTTTCAGAGTATGCTGATATGGTATGATATGTTTTTGAATCACATTCCATCAAATCACTGAAAGAAGCACTGCTTCTGTATATAAATCAACTTCTAAATCAACTGTTGCTTTTAGATTATACATTGTAGCTGTTTTGAAGGTGACAGGCAGGTTCTGACCTACTTTCCAGTTAAAGTAAGGAACTGATTATGTCAAGCCTAGAGTTTACAGCCTGTCAAAAGCAGTTAGAGACACTGCTATATACTGCTTTACTTTGACACACTTCATTTTCAACCCACCTACATTTTGGCTTTTGGGAAAACACCTACTACCATGGCGACCTATAGAGTTTTCACTTTGTTTGCATATTACGCAGGCATGAACAGTGAACTTGGAAGTTGCTCGATTAGATGTTTCTGGTATATAACACAGATACCTGCATAATAATTGGGAATATGCCAAGCAATTTGTTCATTGTAACCAGAGTATTTTTAAACTGGGCCCTGCGTTCAAGTACTTACTCAGTGCTAAATATTGTCACTTTGACCCAAATAACCTTGTAACCCAATTTTCATTTATACTGTAGATTCATTTTTAAACAGTAAATTTTAAGCAATGCTTTTAAACACCGTTTGGGCATCTAACATCTTTGTCAGCTCAGTGCTCAATGGTGGTTCGAACAAAACATAAAAAAACAAGTTTTTTCTCATCTTGAAAGATTGAAGTTCTGGAGATTGTACTGTCTTGGTTGCCTTGTTTAGGCAATCTTTTGGCACATTTTGTATTGGCATTTACCAGCTCTTTTTATAAGTCAGTTTCAGGACAGTTATGATTTTCATTTCACAATACTGAAGAAATGTAATTAGTACATCTTTTTAGTGTATATGGTGTTAAGTGTATATTTCTATAGCTATATTTTATAGGAAGTTTATCATTTCTGTACAACCGGACCTGTATTGCAAACAGTTTATGGCTATGAACTTGTTTAGAACAAACGTAACAGCCTAATGAACAGACCCATGATGTTTTTCCTTAATTATTGTTAAAGTATATTTTTATTTCAGATTCAGAAGGTTTCCATTTTGAATATCAGACTAACAGAAAAATGTATAAAACAGTCATCAAAAATACAGTGATTTTCCTTCTGTCTGAGAAGGAAAATAGTTAAAGATTTACAAGGACTGTAGATGGGGAAAAAAACACATAGAAATCTACACAGTGAATCACTAGGAGTGGATTTTTAACCTTACTTGATCAGGCATTTCATTAGTTTATTTATCTCAAAGTATTTTTGTGGCTCTAACAAAGACATTGCCATTTAATGGCAGAGATTGATTTCTTTCTGAACCTTTTCATTATTTCATGGTGATCCTACAAAAATAAATTTTTACAACTTGCACCTTGAAAGCATTTTTATTTGTATTCCACCCTCTCCACCCTCTTACTGTAGCTAATATATGTACATCAGTCAACTGATAAGGCTAAAAAATGCTAAAGCTAGCTGTGTTTACTAAATCCAGTGAACCGCTAAATGAGATCAAATATGAGGTGATAAAGATTACTGTATGTATTAATTCCTTGACTCCATTATCACTGTCTTTTCAGTGAAGACAAAGCAGCCAAATGTACCCTGTATGAACAGAAGGTTAAACCTGCCAAGATAGAGGAGAAGGATACATGTTATGTGAACCCACCGGATGGAGGATGGGGCTGGATGGTGGTTCTGCACTGCTTTCTGGTATGGCTTCAGCAGTACAAATACAGGAGTATTCCTTCAATGTATAGTGTATTTATAGCACTGTCTTCTAACTGTCTCCAATTGGAACTTTTCTGAATTGGTACTGTATTAAGACTAACACCAACAGTTAATGATGTTTGGATTTGCGCTGTTTGCTGTGTAATAGGTGAATGTGCTTGTAATGGGAACCTTGAAGAGTTTCGGGATCTTCTTCGTGGCATTGCAGGACGAATTTGGCGGCTCATCTGAGAGCATCAGCTGGATAGGCTCCATCATGTCCAGCCTCAGGCTCTCAGGAGGTAGGCCTGTTGTCCTCAGAGCCACTGTCCCTTACCCAAGGTCAAAACAATCCACCCTGTTTCTCACTTGCTGACCAAATGCTAGGTAAACAGACAAAGAAACACAAGGGCATTGAAGTCTTACAAAGCACAGACAGAAATTGTGCCATGGAATTAAGGTTAAAGCTGTATCCTTAAAGTGGCTTAAAGAGTAGAACAGAGACTGAGTTGCTAGCAAACTGGATCTTTAACTTGTACAATGTTTTTATTTCTACACTCGGAAGAGCCCTGGTTACAGATTCCCAAGGGACTCAGCCACCTAAAACTGTGCTGTCTATATGATTAGGTCCTCTGGCTTCCATGGCCTGCGCCAAGCTGGGGAACAGGGTCACCTCCATCATGGGAGCTGCGCTGGTCAGTGCTGGCTTTCTCACCAGTATCTTTGCTACCAGTGTGATCTACCTGTACATCACCATGGGACTGGTGGTAGGTGAGTATTGCATGTGCCACCACCTATACCCACCTGCAAAGAAATGGAGGACCATTTATACTGACTTCTGCACTATTAAAGCTTGGTGAATAGCAGGTGGACTTGAAACTGTATTTACAGATGAAAATATACTATATAGTGGTAATTATTGATAGTTGTGTGTGTGTATGTGTGTGTGTGTGTGTGTGTGTGTGTATGCACTGTGATAGATTGGCACCCTGTCCTAGGTTGGTTCCCACCTTATGTCCTGTGCTGCCAGGATATGCCTCGGCCCTGTGGGACCCTGAATTGGATTAAGCGGATTTAGAAGATTAATAAATGAATGAATACATGAATGAATGAATTAATTAATGTAATAAATGCTCATTTAGAGGTGTTATGTTTCAAAAACATATCTTTCTTGTAAAATGGCAAAATTATCTGATATATTCCTCTGGTATTTTGGATACCTCCTCCTAGGTCTTGGCTTTGCCCTCCTGTACCAAGCTACATCAGTTGTAACTGCCACTTATTTCCGTAAGAGGTTAGCAACAGCATACTCTATTGGCCGCTCTGGAATGGGTTTGACATTTGCCCTTGCCCCCTTTACCCAGCTCCTCCTGGACCAGTATGCATGGCAAGGTATGTGAGATTTATCTGGATGGAAGTTTTTCATTATGTCATGTGCCACATAACTGGAGAGAGCATTCCATAAAATTCCATAAACTTTATTTCTTAATAGGGGAAACTTCCTGCACTAGAAAAATGTTCATTAATGCTATTGAACTCCATATCCTTGTCCAGGAGCTCTGCTGATTTTAGGAGGTCTGATGCTGAACCTGGTGGCCTCTGGAATGCTGCTTCGGCCCATCCATTTGCAACCTGCTGACATCTCTTCCCCATCCTCATCCAGCCTCCGCAAACGCCTAATCAGATCGTGGAGGAGAACAGAGAAGGAGCCTCTTCAGAATGGAGTAACTGGGACTATGGCCATTTCTAGTGGCATCACCAAAACAGACTCCTCTCCTTCTTTTCATGGGGATACACTGTTAATAGAGAACCCATCCCTTGGGCATAGGAACGTCCGAGCTGCAGAAGTAACTAACCCACTACAGAATGGTGTAAATGGGATGGACAATGGCACAGTAAAGGTTTCCCCAGAATGGAATAGCAGTTCAGCTGTAGATTCATCGATACATGAAAAGGCCCTGCCACAAAAAGCCAAAGTCTTGGACTTCTCGCTCCTGAAGAATCCTTTCTTTTGTATCTATACCTGGTCATTGGTCTTCAGTCAGCTAGCCTACTTCATACCATACTTCCACCTATCAGCAAGAGCCAGGAATTTGGGTATTGATCCCATGGATGCATCCTTCATCATATCTGTGGCAGGTGAGTCTCAGGAAATTGGAAATCTATCATATATATGACTGTGCCTATAACTTTAGGGTGTTGTTTTACATTTTTGCACTGCATGAATGTTCAATGAGACTGCTTTATAGTTAGATAGATGTTTTGTTTAAACAAGTTTCCGGGTAAGTCCACAGCATGCTTTTTAAAAATGACCATTCAAGAGGTAGAATAACTTTAAACTCTTGTGGCCCCTCTTTACAATCCCTGTACTTGTGTACAGCTAGACATCATACTACAAGTCGAAGTCAGTGAGACCCAAATATCACTTCACAGTTTTATGAAATGCTGTGAGAATGCAAAATAAAGTATGCAGCAGCAGTTAAAGTGGAAACTGGAAGGGCCAGCACTGATCATTGGGCTTGTGTGTGCTTGTCTTTTAAGTTCTAGGATGAGACAAGGAGTACAAGGCATGGTATATTCAGATCACTATACAGTGACATGAACCACAAAGGACAAAGCTTTAAAAGTAGATGCAAAATATTCTGTCAGCTTCTGCTTATGAGTTATTTGTGAGCTGCTCAAAATCTGTAGGCTTATGTAATGAATGTTCTTACATAAAAGATGAACTTTACCCCAGTGGCCAGGGCTGTTGAGTTCAGAAGTATCCTATTGATGAGGCTTCACCATGCAAAAAAATTATCTTTTCCTCTCAATGTGTATAACTATAACCATATGTAAGGTAAAATAAATTTGCTGTTAATGGTTACATTTAAAACGTGATCATTTAAATTATGTTTGTAGTTATTTTTGCTTTATTAGCCACACAAATTTGGTTTTGTACATCTAATGCCATTATATATTGTTGACATTTTAAAATTTTATAACATTTTGCCAAACAAATGCCATATCCTAGTAAACTTATGAGGTTCAGTACCTAGAACACAAGCTTCACAGCTTTTGCCTTTCAAAAAGGCTGGCAGAAATAAAGTCATAAATATGCGAAGTGGACGGCACATAACGCGCCATGTGAGGTTCAAACAACAAAATTCGGGAAAGGGTATAAAACACCCTAAGCAGTAAACACAACATTAGCATTTAACCTGCTGTTCTGTGCAATTAAAAGTAAGCAGTGTTGTATAGATGGCATGTGATGAGTTGTTGCAGAAAAGCAGTCAATGCTACCCTCTCCTGCCTCCCACCTCGGCTAGAGCTCTGTTCAACAAAGTAGCCAGAACGAGTGACCCGGGTGAGACGACCCGGGCGACTAAAAGCAGTTCTTCATGGCTGGTTGCTTGCTGTCATTGAGCCAGGGGGAGTCGCTAAGCAACAGCCCAAGTGGCTGCCGTGGCGACAGCAGGACTTCCAAGTTCTGCGCCTGGTCCTAAAGTGGCCGGCATTATGCTGAGGTGCACTGAGGCGGCAACAGCGCACAATAGAACGAGGCGAGAGGAGCCAAGCACGTTTATGTCTTTAATGAGTAGGCCGGGAAATTGGCCACGCTTTCAGGCCCTGCTACGGCCCAACTGTTAGCTCATTGTCTCTCCTCGATGTACTGGGGACTTTGCATTCAGCCGGCACTTTTTGCTGCCATTCCTGGAACTTCATAAAAGTGCAAATACCTGTCACATGCCTGATTGCTGAACTGAGACTCCTTTACGCTACAGGGCTTGCAGGGTTGGATAGCAGGATGGTGCAGGGTAGAAAGAGGGTCCCATTTTTGTGGTCTGCTATTGAAGTCTCAATGAATGGTGCACGACAAAGACAGCTGCGGGTCTCACTAGACCTGCTGCGATTTAAACACACAAACAACTTGCCAAATGTCTCTGGGCTCAAGTTGGGACACGCCAGGAGACTGCCTCTGGAAGCGTGCCAAGGACACGTAAACATTGACCAGCTGTTTGGCTTCATGTCTGTCCACTGCTAAGAAGTCCAGAGGGTGTGCTATAATACTGCCACTGCGCTCTACATTTTGTGACCTCATTGACTTGCCTCTTCAGTACTCATGTGCACGTCTGTATATGATGTATGATCTGAGCATTTGGCAGGTCTCCATACCACATTCTGAATACCTTCCATTTATTACTGCAGTCAGGTTTAAGAAGTTCATCTTCACCTTCTGCACCTGATTTTGAACTTAAAGCTATTGCAGGCATTTCTCCTTTCTGTCTTATTTAGCATTTTATAATGCAATTTTTAACCTAACAAACTGCTACATATCCTAAAAAGATACTAAAAGGACATCTCTGTGCAGTTGCAACTGATGGGTGATATTGATCCAGAAATGTTTTTACCATTTTTTTTTAATCGATCACTGTGATTGTGCTGCCTCAAGCCTTTCCTGTGTGAATCAATATGCCACTATGAACGGGTCACTGAACTTGCAGAGATTTACTGCATATGCAGTCACCCCCAGCCTCTCACACACAAAAAAAACACGAAGCAGTTCTGATAAGAAGCTGCTGGAGGTTAAACTCATTATTCCTTCCATGATTCCTCCTTGCTCATTAAGACATAAACCTCCATGGCTCAACTATAATAATAATACATCTAAAGGCATCCTCACATGCCCATGTAAAGCCCATTCCTGTCTGGAACAATGGGCTTTGAGGCTCTCTGAAGACTGATGCCTGCTTTCTCTGCGACAAGGTGCCTGACTGGTTGATGGGCTATAGGATCAAGGAACTAGTGATCCAAGGTTGAGCCCATGCAGATGTCAGGCCTTTAGCCTTCGACAGGATCTTGGTACTGGACTTACTGTGTGTAAGTGGCACTCTGTCACCCTTAGAGGGATGTCACTGTTCACTGAGCATAAATGATTGATTCCATTTGGAGCAGTTAACTTCAGAGGCACACCAATAGAAATCCTTCAATCTACTGATTAGAAGGTCCTTCGCATTGATACAGGGAATGTCAGTGTGTGACTCTTGACCCACTCCTCTCACACAGGCATAACAGAAACCGTGGCTCAGCTGGCCTCAGGTTGGGTGGCAGACCGGAACCTGGTGCATAAGTACCACTACCACAAGGCCTACCTGATCCTGTGTGGTATAGTGAACCTACTCTCTCCCCTCGCCACCTCCTACATCCTGCTTATGGTCTACGCCGTCTTTTTTGCTATCTTCTGTGGAGGCTACATGGCCCTGCTGCTGCCTGTCCTGGTAAGCTTGAGGAGCACACATAGAGATAAAACCATTTCTGCTGTAAGGATGCAATAACGTGATTATCCAAATGTAGAATGTAGAATGGATCACCGTGGATCCCCCTGGGAAATGCAATCCCCCCCACACCCCAAATTTGATGAAGATAATGTTAAGTAAAAACATGCAACATCATCAGGTGCTTGGCTTTTGAATACTGCTTTGTGTGCCATTACTGTTTGGTTCAGGTTGAAGTGTAGTGTTCAGCTGCAGAAACCTGCTGCGCTGTGTGCTGGATCCAGGGTTTAAAAGTGTTAACTGAGAGGGCTATCTGATATCAGCGCTTGGGGCACCTGCAGTAGGGGTTGGCTGCAGTTTGCTCACTCTGGCTAGGTGGCATCCAGCCTTTCAAGTGGTTTTACAACCACTGCAAACCAATTCCCACAGTCTAGGTACTCCAAGGACAGGGTCTGATGTTATGCAAGTTTCAGGAAAATGCCAGTGCACCTGTTGTTGGATATTATCATGCTGTTTTATTTTGTAATTCCGTTGTCTTTAAAATACAGGTGCCCTATTTCTTAAATGTTAGATAGAAGATGAGAACCACAGTGTATCATTACATTGTTGAGAAAGGTAAAGAACTCGAGTTTTGCTTTATTGGAAAAGCAATGATTTCTGCTGACAGCCATGACTTCACCTGTCAGAATGAGAAATGGAGGAATTAAGTTTGACACTGGGCAGGTACAAGCATCAGGAACCTGAAGCATATGTCTTTGACTATCATGCTGAAGGTCTGGATATATTGTTTTCATTGTGCTCCTCCCTTGACGACATTGGTGGAAGGCTGTTATCGTGATAGTGCTGCAAACACTCCAAAATGAACATTCAAAATAACCTCCAACAGACTGTTAGTCTAGTTCTGCAAACATGGTGTTGAATGGAACACTTTACCAAGGGCAAAAGCAGATTGTTTATTCTACAACAATATTGCTGGCTTTTACTCATTAAGGTATGAACATTATGCTACTAACTATATTATGCACTAGTTATCATCATGTTCGCCGTTTCCAGGTTGACTTGGTTGGGCCTGCAAAGCTGAACAACTCTATGGGATTTTCCATGTTCTTTGTGGGGCTTGGATGTCTAACAGGTCCCCCTCTGGCAGGTATGCTTCTTTTTTTTTCCAGAGAAAGGTAAATGACAATGTGTAGTCCACTGGTTGAGGCACTTTGCAGGAATGGATAAACTTTGTGCCACTTTGGTGTACTCTGTGAACTCACTTCAGCTGACCTACTCTGTGAGCGTGTAATTGGTATGGACACAGATGTGCAGTGTGTGTGAGCAGTGTCATCTTTCTTCAGTGGTGAATCTTCCACGAAAATATACATGTACTTTTGACACTCCTTCGGGTCCGGGGGGTGAAGAATCATGTCACCTCTATATTTAGCAACACATTAACTTATTTTCTATAGATCTCAGCTTAAGTGAGTACATAGTCATTTTAAATTTAGTGTTGCGTTTATATAAGATCAACAGCAATTCTATTGTCATTTTGACCACATGAAAATATGAGTGGATAATATTAAAAATGTTGGGGGAAGTATGTGGAAGCATTTCACTGACAAGGCTGAAATTCCTGGAAATGCAATAGGCTCCCCAGCACTTCTATGAGGCCCTGTTTGGGAGGGGGCATGTGAGCCCTATTAGGGTATGCAGGCTGCCTTTGGGCTGGGGTGGGAGGGGGGTGGTGGATAAGGGAAAAGGGTGTGCAGTTGCACATGGTCACACTAACCCAAACCATCTTGTCAGGAATCCCCTTAAAACTAGATCCCCAGATGAAGAAGCAAAATGTGATTAGTTAACCCCCACATGGGCCTTTTTGCATTGAACTCTGTGCTGTATTTACTGGCTCCACTAGTCATGGATGGAGCTCGCCATGACGCATGATAAACTTTGCTCCATAGAAACCAAAAACATGCTTCAGCTTATCTCTGCTTCAGTGATACTGCTAAAGTATGAGCAACTATCAAAACAAATGATATTCTGTGATGCAATGTTTTCAGTGTCGGCTCTCAGTTGTTTGGCCGGTCGTCTTTTGTAAAGACAATGTGCAAGTGAAGTTTTTTTCCATGTTACATCTTATAGGAATTTAAAGTGTTGCGGCATGGTAAAAAATATAGCAGCTTTATAAATGTATTTATAAGGTAAACAAAGTTATTTAATGTAAATCAGCTAAGGACATTTTCTGAAAAGTTTTCCTGAGACAAGCAAATAATTGACTCCTACTGCATCCTTTAGGTTTTCTGTATGACTACACTCAAACTTATGATGGCTCCTTCTACCTGGCTGGCGTGTGTTACCTGCTGTCATCCATCTCTCTCTTCCTGGAGCCTCTAGCCCAACGCTGGAAGGCCAGAAAGAAACGGCAGGAGCTGCTCAATAAAGAACTCATGTGGAGTAATGGCTACTCCTTTCCAGGACCTCAGAGAAATGGGGTGGTGTAGGGAAACTGCATCCCACCAACGCATCTCTTTTCTCGAGTTTCATCCACCAAGAGTCAGCCTGACTGACCTCAGCACTGGGGATGCTTGCCTTTTGAGGGAAGAATGTTCACTGGAGCGATCGAAAAGAGATTCCGACCACCACAATCTCAGTGCTCAGCTACACCATCCTGGATGCTGGTTTTAGTTCCAGAGAATAGAGGACAATGTTTGCTCTGTAACTTCCAATAAAGCCAAACTGATTTTGTTACACTGAATAGAAACTTTCCCTATTTTTGAATGACCTACATGTCATTTAAGGCACATTATCTGGCCTCATGGGAAAAAATAAGAAAAGCCTTAAACATGTCAGTGTTTTATTTTAATGTTATGTTTGATTTAATTATGTATCTTGCCAACATGTAGTTGTTCAGTTCAGTCTGGACCTCTCTCTAAAAAAAGTGCTTCCTTCTGTATTACAGTATTTCTAGAGCAAAGGGTGCAAAATAGATTACTAAAATATAAATGTTTAAAATGTGTTTTACAAACATAACCATGCACTTTACCAAATGCCCGTTGATCTCTATGCACTTTGTTTGCAGGTTTGAATTAAGAGCCTTTCCTCAGACGCAGCCAGCAAAGTGGATCAGTTCATTATTGATGTTCTTCCCACAAAAATAAGGTGAAGTATTATCAGCAATACCGAGGAACCTAAACTGAGGCATGACCACAGAGAGTAATTTGAATTATTCTTATCCATCAAAGATATGCTGTTCTTATTAGAACATGTATTTGGTTCACAGTGCCTGTCTAGATTTTAGACATGAAGTTTTTCAGCCCATGGTGTCAAATTACAATCATGTCTTTAGGCATTGACAGTGAACAAGTGAATTTTCTAAACAAACTTCTTTATTCATGCCAGGAGTGAAAATCCTTCCGATACCATTTAGCTAGTAACAGAGTCCAAGAGATTTAGGGCATTGTGCATGTAGATATAACCTAGCTTTAGACAAATTCTGCTTGGGTTTTTTTTTTTTTTTAATTGTTCGTTTTCATGTTTTTGTATTGAACTATCTAGCGCTATGTTCATTACCAATATTTGCCTTTAATGTACTGCATAACTGTACTAACTGTGATATGAGCCAAAGATACAAAAGAATGAGGTATGAGCTATTTATGTATTTTGCCCTCAATTATATGGAATTTGAATTTTTCATTTCTCTCTCAAGTCAAAACCATTTTATAGTGCACAAACATAACAGTGGCTTATTTGCTAGATGGCCCTCATGGTCCTCTGTCAGATGCCATCCTCTAGTGGACACACAATGTACTACTGCTGAAAAGTAAAGTACAGTCTTCCCTCTAAACTCACTGCTAAGTAAGACACATTGTTTGGTTTCTGATGTCCTTTTATTACACTTTTTTTTTCTTTTCTTTTTTTTTTTTATAAAGAACCCAAATGTGTGTACTTTTAGGGTTGGAAATTGGTACCTTCTCTGTTGAGAGGACACATTCTTGCAGAGTATTAGGTTGGAGCACCACACTTATAAAAACACTCCTATTTGAAAAGTTTGTTCTCTTAATGTGTTTATTTAAACATTTCGATGCTTTAAAGCATTGTTACTTGCATCATTTTTTTAAATATATTCGAAGGCAGGGCTTTCATAAACCTTGGACAGGAGATGTAATTATCTTGTCTAAGGAGTTAATTGTGTTTAAAACTCCAAAGACTTTGTCTTAAGGGGCCACATTTCATGATAAATGGAAATAACAGACACCCTCCATGAGCCATATACTATAATTTAAGGAAAAACATTACAAAATAGCAGGTTTGCAGGCTCAGTGGTAGTTCACCACAGAGTATTTAAGGTTTATATTTTATACATGGATAAATGGTACATTGTAATTTCTGTAAGTGGTTGGGGGAAAACGTAGACTACTTAATCTCATTTTCATACCTTAAATAAAAGCCAATGGGGAATATGTAAACACAAAGTCTGATTTTCATATAAACTCCATTTACAGAACATTCTTTTCTGATAAGGCTATACTATTCAGAAATTAAAGGTAAGCTTTTCAATATTTTATGTAGTTGAATTACTTGACAAGCACTGTTTTCATTAAGAAAACAAACTGCGCAATTTAGTACAAAAGCATTGCTCTTTTATTGATATGAGATAAACATACATCCAGCCATAATATACCTTAAGAGGTATTTGCAGTCCTAGATGTTACCGACATGATTACGCATATGAGTATACGTACTCAAATAACTACCAGTAATAAATATGGGCAAATACCATTATCAAAAGATGTACATAAAACGCTTCAAACTTTTAACACGTCAAAAGTGTGTTAATTATCTGGGGTTTAGAAAAAGTAGGCTATTATCTACCATTTCAGTTTCAAATCCAGAGTAAATAAAGCGTACTTACAGTTTTGACGCAAGTGATATACCATAATTCTTAGATGACTTCATAGGAGATGTAATGGTGTTCACAATCCAACCCCAGTCCCAATACTAGTTAGGAAAAACAGAAGTATTGTGCCATCAACCTATCAACTGCTATGTTTGTGAATTAACTGCAATTCAAGGATAGTACCATGAAACCAGGTTCACAAGAGTGGGCAAGTAGATCAAATCTCCACTGCATCCTTGCAGCCATATTGTCCTTCACAAATGTCCTGAAAAGGATTCCATGTAGAGCATTAGTGAACAAAGAAGGAAACATGGTTTTATAACGAGGTTAACTAATGATGAAGTTAACCCAATCCTTTAGCCTGTAAAATAAGACAAGACCGACTACCATTTTCAACATTAGATCATCTAGATGCTCGGAAAGTCTCACAGGCTTCACTCTGACAGTGATCCAATTGTTAATTCGATTTTTTTTTACCATACTATTTTATACCTTGATTACTGAGCAATAGTTATATCTGACCATAATTTCACAGACCTCCAGTGTGACAGATGAGTCACATCTGCAGCACTTCCCAGCCGTCACGAAGGGGCTTCATCCTATACGCTTCTAATGACTGGAGCGATGCTACACTCAGAAAGCATGAAGTGCTGGCAAATTAAATTATTAGTAGTAAATATGAATGTATTACAAAAAAAAAAAAAAAGATCTGAAAAGTACTTAGTTGTGACCACTATTCAGAATTCAAGCCAACAATTAGAAAATTAAATGACAATCACATCAGATTTGACTGACAAGTGTAGCATAGGAGTATTTACAAAGGTCTAGATAATCTCAATATAATATAGTTCTTCTTACTTCAAGATACAGATTAAAGGATTTAATGCACTGATTTCAGTCCTGAGGGTGGCAGAACCTGCAGTCCAATACCAAACAAAAATGAGGTCAGATCCAGAGCTGGAGTGGTACTGTGGAGATAAAACAGTTCAATAACTGATATGTGAAGACAAGTACAAGCAATCGGTATTTAGTCTGAAAACATGGACACTAAAGATGAGTAGATAATTTAAGTTATCGTGCATATTCCTTACTTGCTTTATACATTTCATTTTGTAATACTTTAAATCATAATTAGAATTGATTTGTTACCCTCATTAGTAAAAAGACACAGTAAGAAAAATAATAAAGACAGGAATTCACACATTATAGTACTACACAACCATACCCTGCCTTCTTTTGGCCTAGATTGTAAAGCTGTATTAACTAGTGTAAATTGTGTCCAGCTAACACTGATATACAGTCCACCACCCACCCCCACTGCTTTATTCACTGTATAATATTATTACTCTCAAGACTATTGTGTGAAGGTTAGCTAGCCTTACAAACATCATACTGCCTTCAAAATGGGTTCTCAAGTAAAACATAATAGCAGAGTACAAAGTGTTATATCAAACCAAGTAAACCATATATTGCCTTTCAAGATTACAGTTACCTGATTCATCCCTTTTCAAGATCAATAAAATACATATTCTAGTCAAACACATTCTGGACACCTCTTACAGTGTAGCCTGAAATACTGATGTTTTCTATAAAACATTGTAATCTGCATTTTTTTCCATGTCAACAGAAGTCATGAGATTAGTTCAGTGATTCTATTCAGTGTGCTTTGCATATAACATATGCACAATGCTAAGATTCTACTCAGAATATAAAGATAGATGAAATACAGAGAAGAGATAAAGTTGCAAAGTTAAATCTGGTTTAGATTAATAATTGATTAAAAAATATTCGACTTAGTGCCCTATTTCTGTGGCTGTAGCATAATTGCATAATTAAGCAAGAGAACTAAGCCATTCGTTTTTTGTTACAGAAATGCATTTAATTTCCTACGGATTTTTCCCCATTTATCTTAAAGTCTGTACATCAAGACAGTGATCATCAATTTGAGATTCAGATTTTATTTCCACTATCTATTTATTTATTTGAAATAAATATGTAGCCTCTGTCAGTTTCCAGTGTGTACATAATTAATACCATAAGAGATTAAATATACTAAGGAAACACATTTAGATATAACTGTCCTCTTACCAGAGGGTCATCTAAACTAGTGATCAGTGTACAAAGTGTACAAACCAAGGGGATCTTGGCTAGTCACATCTTAATTTAGTATTAGTGATGTGTTGCTCTAATAGCACAGACCATTAAATGCAGCATAACTACATTATGCTTGGTTAAATTATCTGAGGATTTGAATTTGGTGAAATCTCTCAACTTCTATTGCAAGGCTAATATTCCAAATGGAGGTTTGTGCATTTAAATTTTTGAGCACATAAAAAAATATCCCAAAATAGGTACTCCATGAACTGTTTGTTTTGAGCTGCAAGATGCAATCATGAAGAACTGCAGCCTGAGCAAACAAAAACTTCAGATTAAAAAGTATTTTCGTGGAGGAATCAACATTCAGGGAGTTCCACAAAAAGCCTAATGCCAACTAAAAATGTAACCCTGCTCCTAGTGTGAACTGCAGTGATGGTGGTATTACACTTACAGCCAACCCTTTTTAGTCCAAGATTTGGCTTAATGACTTACCTCCTCCAAACCATGTTATCCCCCACAATCACTTCCAAGATACAGCAATGGTTAAATATGAAAGACAAAGTTTCATGTCCAGAGATTTAAGTGTAGATTAAACCTATGACCAGTAAATGTATTTGACTTTGAGTTGAGAACTTGAACACTGAAAAATGGTGTTTGTCTGTGCTAAATGTTTAGCCCTTACATCATCCTTGGGGGGAGAAGAAAAAAAAAAAAAAAAAAAAAAATGCATGAGGCTAAGTTAAAAACTTTTGGAATCAACACTTGAGGGTCTAAAGTAAACATAAATCCACTACAGGTCACAGTAATACTGTCCTAAACTGATACTTACCTTTACCAGGTAGGCTTTGAGAACAGGCCCTGGCATGAAGAGTGCTACCCCTACTCACCGCCACCTGGTTGGCACTCAAGCCCAAGGTCCTTACTTCTGGATGACCTGATGAAGGGCTGATGAAGGTGAACAGACATCTTACTAAAGGAGGGATGTTCGCTCTCACTCTCCAGCTGGAGCTCCTGGCAAGCAAGCTCCTCCACATGTTAACTTTTGTGCAGTTTGAGGAAACTGGCAGTCTAGTTGGCCACACTTGAATTTCATTCAGGAATTCCTCATTGAAGGACGGTCAATTTAACACTGAAAAGGTGTACGTTTAAAGCTTCTTTGACAAATAAAGATGCAGGAAGACAAAACTATCAGACTCCCTTCAAGGTCAATAAAACATTGGCCTAAAAGTGCTTTTTTACTTTCTATATTGCTCTCCTTTTTCTGATCATGGAAATCCTCTTCCTTCACTGATTTTTCAAAGGGGTGAAAAATAAAACCAAATCTGTAGAAATCAAAGCATGGGGATAAACAAATGCCTGTTCCTCTGAAACGGACACCATTCAAATTCAGCCTTGCGGGTGGTTGTGCTGGCAACGCAAAGCAGGCAGCAGCAGTGTGGCCAGCCAGGTAATCGCAGGCCTGGACGCTCCCAGCTGGCGCACATGTGGGGTGGCTTGCGGCAGGAACCAGAGACCACGCCTCGGAGCTTCAGGATGCCAGCAGCAGCACTGCAACCAAAATCTCAGCTTAGTCGAAGGTCTGCGCAATCAATCTCTCCTCTGACCTTGGTCAGCAGCAGGGCAGAACCCCGCTACATTCACAAATGCATGGCAGCAAAAACCCGCCCCTCTCTGCTCTCACTTCCCCTGGGAGTAGGGTGGGGTGGGTGAGGGGCTCAGGGGAGGAGTTTGCACAAATGGGGCTGTTAATTAGCCAGTCGGGCAACTCCAGGACACAAGTTTGGAAAACACTGATCATCAACACAACAGAAGCACTCTGGCCCTTGGTTCCTATGGTCATCCCTGATCCTGGCGCATGAGCATGGGGGATTTCTCTTTCCTGAGCAGTAACAATCAATCAGCAACAATTCCATCGAAACATAACCGAAAAGCAGTGGGAGATGTTCTCCAATTCACTTCCAACGAATGAACATTTCTCCCTCAATTGAAACAATTTATTGACAGCAAGACAAAATCAAATAAGTGCCCGTGCACTTTGTGTGTATATGGACAGCTACGTCTTAGCTGTGCGTGGTGTGAACGAACGATTCCTTTTTTTCTCCTTCAAGAAATCAGGTAAACACAGCACAAAGCAAGAGGGTCATATTTCCGTTTAAATATGGGAACTGTAAGCACAAAAAAGAGAAAACAATTACACAAGTGTGAAGCTGCTCTCTCAGCAAGAATACACAATCACTAAATGGAAAGCTCTTGCCCCTCTGCATCCAAAGGGCTCTTGTATCAATTCAAACAATCATTTTTGACTCCAGCCATGGGAAGTTCTCTGGCGCAATGGTCCTTATCTCCTGTGAGCTGTTTACTGAAGGTACAGTATATCCAATCATTTATACATATACAGCAGTTTAGAAATCATCATCTTAATTCACAAACCAATCAGTTTTAAAATGCAATTTAGTGTGATTTTAAAAAGGATAAAACTATAATACAGAAGACACCTACACATTTGTTAATAGTCAGACCCCTTATACTGCACTAATCAACAGTGATCAAAAGGGCAAAGACAAAAAATAAGTTTGATTTGGGGTTTAGAACAAATGTGGTATAGTCTATCATTCTGAAACTATATGAAACAACGTGCGTCATAATATTGAGACAACCGAAACATAACTGATGACCATTCAATTTGATACATACTTAAATATGGGGCTGCACAATTAGGCATATTACATCTACAGTTAATTCATGCCGACTGGCTGTAGGACACTGACAATTGAAAATTACAAACTACATTGAGATTGCATGGAACATGATCCTGCCATGTTCAGAGCTTCCCAGTGTTTTTCTGGGGAGGTATTTAAAAAAACAAAAACAAAAAAACCAAACAAACAAAAACAAACAAACAAAAAAACCAAACAAACCAAACCCATGGCCAAGCATGCTTTGATGATGCATTAAAAGGTACCAAACAACTAAAATTATTTCTTTCTAACTGTGCAGCCCATCTTAAGTTATGATCTACACTGATAACTAAAGTACGTTAATATATGTAAAATATATCGTTGGCAGGATTACATCACTAATTACATTACATTTAATTAAATCACAAGGAACTGTTTTCCAATTATTTTTGTACCCTATATCAATTTAACAGCACCAAAGCTTTCTCAATGCCATTAATGTGGCATGTATGACAACACTGGCCAATTACTTCTGGAGATAGGACAGCAATGTTTATTGAATGGGTATTAATATTGCTATCCTATAAAAAAATATATATTTTTTTGACTTTAGGTTTCTCCCAAAAGAGAGATTACTAAAAAAAAAAAAAATAGTAAAAGCATCAAAAACAGTAGAAACTATTGTTTTAACTAAATTACTTTAAACGCAGATAATCAACTACTTGGTGGGGAAGAATAAGAAAAAAGCAATGGGAAATGCCACCACACAACTACTTTTAGAATCTAAAATGACCCTGACAAAAAATACTATATAACCTTAAGATGAGAGAAACCATATCTCACACCAACAGGATGCTTCAATGTTACCAGTATGACAGTATGGTACAAAGAACATGTCTGTATATCCCTTATAAATTCAAACATATAAGCTGTGCATTGGTCTGATGATTTTTAAACATGTTTCTAAAAAAATAAAATAAAAATTAAAAAAAAAAAAAAAAAAAAAAGTAGGCCATAAAATTAACTAGGGTTATGACAGGTCTTTGACATGCATAATTAAATCTTGCAAAAATTAATCTTTTGCTTCATTAGCTGCTTAACCAGGTCTGTTTGGATGAGGAACACTTCAATACTAGACTATCATCATGGTATACAACATTAGCCTATATTACGCAGAACCTTGGACATGAATACCTCTGCCGTGGTTTCAAAACAAGACACGAGTCAACATGCAGTTCTAAGAAATATTGTGATAACTTCTAGGTGTCTACAGAACTACACACCTAGGCTTACGTTACACTTTCATCAACAACTTGTTCAACTGATTGTTCCAAGCATTAAATCACAATAACTCAATTACCCCCTTCAAATCAAAGAAATGTATATACCTACACAAACTAAATGGACATTTATATTATCATATATAAGGGGAACAGCTTGCAATCTAATTGCTAAGCAAAAATGAACAGGTGTCTCAACAGTAAAGTGTGTACTAGTAAATATTCAGTTTTCTAATTCAGTTTACTTGTCTTGCCTTTTATCACCCACTCTCATACAGCTGTATATTAGCACAAAAAATGATTTGGTTTGGACAAATACTCTACTTGCAATGTTAAGCAAACACTGCAATATGAAAACCAATTATGCTCTGTAAGACATTTTTTTCATGCATTGTATTTAGCAGAACAGATGACACGTACCCCTTTACCCCTTTAAACTAAAGGCTAGTTGCTTAACCAGGCTTTACACAGCATGCAATTGAGACTTTTTTTAAACAATTTTTTTTCCATGAATGTGTGTGTGTGTGTGCGCGTGTGTGTTCTAATTGTTAAGATGCTCCACGGACAATGATCATGACCAGGTAGTCCTCTTCTGTTTTGGCAAGAGCTTTCGCAGGGGAATCTAAGAACTGCTGAGAGAAATCACAGGGCGGAAACGCATGGAGCACGCCTGTGTTGTCCTTATCACGACTGCCCCCAACAGGCAAGCTGATGACTCCAGCCGCCTGCTTTTGCTTCAGATACGAGACCAGGTTGCGCAGGGGCCGCTGTGTCGATGCCGCCGGGTCCGAAGAGGAAGAAGACGAAGACACGTCATCGGAGCTGCCAGGCACTGCCAGCAGAATCGCGTACCCCCCCGGGCCGGCAACCTTGATGCGACGTGAAACCTCATCCATCTTTGGCTGGTCGAGGCGAAGACGCTGAGTGATGCGGAGCTGGGTGACCTTGCCGCCGGTACTTCCATCAACGAGGAGGCTGTTGGCCACGCCCACGTCGCCCTCCAGGATGTGCATGCTGGCAGGGAAGTTGCTGTTCTTCAGCAGCAGCATGCCAGTCCAGGCCATACTCAGCTTGCCGCAGGGGTCTTGCTTGGATGACTGGCCACCCTTGGTGGTGGCTTCGGCACGCTCCCGCTTCGAGAGGCCTTTGTTGGCCTCCCCTGCCTTTCGCTTCCTCTCCAGAGGGCTCGTACCGACGCTGGATTCAGACAGACTGCTGCTGCTCTTAAGGCGCTTCTCCCCTGGCGCCCTGTCTAGGCTGCCACGCCGCTCACGTACAGGCGAGGGCCGCTCTGACCTCACAGGCCGCTCAGAGTCGCTGAAGCGTCCGTCGCGGCTGCTGCCACCTGGGCTGCCCTCCACAGAGGGGGGCCTACGCCGGCGAGCTGCCCACTCACTACTGCTGTCTGGAGAGCACTCCAAATGGCGCCCATCCTCCAGGAGGCGCCGCTTGCGGACAGGGTCTCTGCCCGGCAGCTCCCGCTCCAGGGACCAGGGCTCCCTTGGCCGCCGCTCGCGTTCCAAGTGATCCAGAGGTTCAAACGCAGGAGTCCTTACACGTTCCCGAATAGCAGGAGCTGGCCACTCAGCACTGGCATAGAGCTCCCTTTCTCTAAAGTGCAATGGTGGTGGAGTCCTTTCCCTGACCCTGATGGCTTCAGGAGTGGCACGGTGGACAAAGGACTCAGCCACGACATCATAGTGGGGCAGAGGGAGGGGCTGTAAAAACTGCTGCTGGTAGCGGTGCTCTGTGTCAGCAAAGTCCACTCGCAGGCGTCTGTCAGGGCCTCCAAGGGGAAAGCCACGCATGTGGGTGCAGGCTGCCTGTGCTGCATCAAGGCTCTCATACTGAATATAGGCCCACGTGTCCCCTTTTCTGTAGTCTATAGTCCTAATAGTGCCAAAGCGGTCAAATTCCCTCGCTAATGCAGCCAAGGGAACCCAAGGTCCAAGACCCCCCACCCAGAGACGCGTTGTCGGGGTAGCTTTCCCATAACCAATTTTGATGGCATTTCGGCCAACAACTTTCCCAGACATGCTGATCTTTGCTCTGTGTGCCATGTCCAAGTTCTCAAACTTAAGGAAGCCATATGTGCTGTTTTGGCCCCGAGTGGGTCTCTTGATGTCCACCTCAGTGATGGCCCCAAACCTGTCAAAAGCTCTTCTTAAATCACTCTCTGTGACCGTTATATCTAAATTACCCAAAAACAAAGTTCGATTTGCTCTTTGGTCATCCTCTGGAGAGATAAAATCCTCCTCACGGAATGCAGCAGCAGCCCGCTCAGCAATGTAAGCAGGTCTTGCTCTTGCTTCATAAAAGGCAAATTCTCTTTCTCTTTCTAGATCTCTGGGTAAGGGTGGGGGTGGAGGTGGAGGAAGTCGGCCAAGAGCCAACTGCTGTAACCTGTAGTCCCTATAACCTAGTCCAGTTGGGGATAGAGGCCTCTGGGTGTGCAAATGTCTATGGCCAGCCACTGCAGAAAAGTGGTCTTTCTCCACTGGAGATCGACTTCTCCTCCTGTTCATATACACCGCCTCAATTTTCAAAGGACGATCATACAATACCAACCGGCCTCGTGCATGTTTCGCTGCTCTGGCATCATCCGGTCTTCTGAAGTTCACAAAAGCAATTCTTTCGTCGTTGACGCGGCTAATTTTAACACTTACGTCACCGAATTTTTTGAACTCATGGAACAACCCGTCTTCGATTTCTTCGTCGCTGAGCTGTGATCCTAATTCACTTATTTTGAGAGTTTTGTACTCACTTTCGTTAGCAGGGAGCTGTGTTCGTTGATCTGCACGAGAATTGCTCCTCACAGCTGGCTCGAGCGACAAGCTTGAGTTGTGGTTCTTGCTGCTAGCGCTAGCAACGGGGCTAGTATAACTATGGTTGTTCCCACTGCGACTCGAAACATGTCCGTCGAAGTCCCGACTCTCTCTCTTATCGACAAGTAAACTCCTTCTTGCCGAACCTCCTTCACTTTTAGTCGAACTATTTCCATTGTTGCTTCCACCAGAAATAGAAATAACCCCCATTTTCTTGCTGGTTGGGTGGCTTCCTCCCCTGTCTCGTATATCATCCAAGGCCCTAGAACGCTTTTTCACGGGCGACCGTTCTTTACCTTTCATGTCGGATATTCTGTGGCTTCGTGTCGTCTAACAAACACTTACAAAGCTATCACACTAATACAATCTGAGCGAATTTAGATGAATAATATTGTAAATCGTTCGGTATCATTGCAGCAAAACAACCACATACGCCATCTTGTCTAGACTTTGGCGTACCTCGCCCGAACAATTTGTTTGGTTTGAAAAACTGACAGACTTCATTACTATTGGTTGTAGTCCACGTCAATCGTGAAAGCCCACTGAACGCCCAGCTGACTTCTTTTCACATTCAGAAGACTCGGCCTCGTGGCACGCGGAAATCATCCGTAAGAAAGGACATTTGATTGCTTTATCACATTTTTATTTGTTATTCAAACGTTCAGACGTATTCTGTGAATTAAAGGGGGTACAATAGTATTTCACACTGATTTAACCAAAGAACAGCGGTTTTATTTAGCATTTAAAATAGGCGACCTCTGCAACAAGCAATGCAGAGTTCATTAATCTGCACGTTGTCCACCTTCTGTTCAACAGATGTCGCAGTCTGTATTTTTTGTATAATTTTAGAGGTCTATATTAATACAAATAAATTAAAAACAAAATCTGAATATTATAACCGCAAAAGCCACTTCTAAGGAAATATTGCAGTTAAAATATATGTCATGGTAGTTAGCTACAAATATATTTAAAATATTTTTCTTAAATTAATTATAGGCCTATATAGAGAGGTCCTTAATCAGCTTTGCAATCAAAGTGCTTAGGAATTTGTAGGATGGGAGGAACAAGTATATATTAGAAAAAGTAGATTTTAACCATAACATCCATTCCATGGGGTGCTTCTTCCTACAAATTCAAAAGCTTGCATAATTGATGAAGGTTTCTGTGCAGAATGTATTGTTTGAACACCCAAAAAATGAACATTTGAAACAGGTGTATCTAATAATTTGGCCACTGTTATTATTAATGCAGTTTTCTGTCAGTAGGTGCCAGAAAGATATTTCTAATAAAGTGGGTGGGAGAGTATATATTTATTTATTTAATTTGTTATATTTATTTCTACAGTTAATGTTTAATTAATTTGTCAACAATGTTATATAAACCATTTTTCAACAAAACCATTTTCTGATGAATGTTTGAATTATAGTAGCCACATAGCAAATCTAACCAATTCTTTACTCACAGTATCAGCTTAAAAAAGTTGTCAAAAGTTTGTGTAGGTCTGCAGTTATCATGTTAACGCTAACCTCAAACTACAGCATCTCTGGACTACTCTTTTCTCCAGTATTACTCATTTCTTCCCTCTTATCCCCTTATCTTCTTCATGTAATCTGGGACATAATCAGGTTGCCTGTGTAGCCGGAATTGGCTGTTCTGTCTCGAAGGACCAAGCTGGAATTTGAAGCTGTGGGTGTGGAGAGTGTTTCTGACAGCCTTGCTCCCGCTTTTCTATTGAAAACACATGTCAGCTCTCTCAAAAATACAACATGGTATGCTAGACTGGCACTTAATGCAGTCCAACATGACTATCATGCTGACCATACAAACAAAAGAAGGAATGACAAATATTGGCAATAAAGGAACCCTCCACTGATCCTCACGTGGAGAATCTGGAAACGAAAATTGGCTTGAACAGGTTGTAACTGCAGTTACAGTTACAGTTTTTTAAATAATGGCAACAGTTACATCTTAGGCATTATCTAAATTAGCCTGACTGTTCCAAAAGAATGGCTGATAGAACGGACAAGCAGTCATTAGATCCAGATGGAGCTCTTCCATGCAGTGTACATACTAGGCTGCATCTTATGTGCTTCAGGCTACTATTGCCTTACCCTTGTCTGGCCTGGATTGTGCTTAAATGTATGTTAATAAATCTATTAAAACCATAATGCATGAAGGTACAGTATGGGATCATAATACAATGTTTGCAAAGTAATAATTTGAGTTAATGTATAATGCATGTAATCACGGTTGAGCAAAATATTAAATATTGCTGCACCAAGACAAAACTGCATTTGGACTTGACTGTATTGTGAATTTGTTTATTTTCACTGTGCAGTAATTTCACCATTTGGAGTAAGTTATCATTCATTATTCTTGCTGTTCTCGTCTTGAGACAGAGAACCATCTTGTGGTTAGCGGGAGGATGACAAGGCAGCGCTGGAACACATTATCAATACAGAATTTGAAGGGTTATGCCATTGGTTTTTCTGTAGCAGAACTGAAATGTGCTGATAAATTGGTTGAACATCTGAAAGGCTCTTGAATTGCAGCAGTCACTACACTTCCTCTTTTTAGACTACCTAAAACAAAGACAGCACCGTCAAACAATATGACCATTCTGTACATCTGCTACATAAACTAAAAGTGTTACCTGTGCAGAAACTGCTATGATACAAAACCCAAAATACAATAAATTATGTAAGCTTTGCAGGAATTGGATGTGTTTTGATTTGGCACATATTAAACTATAACTGAAAAACTGAGTGATCAGTATTGGTGGGTTAATGAAAGAGAGCAGCAACAAAGCGATTATTGTAGTGACCAACTTACCTCATCAGGACCACAAACAAAGTAATCAAACAAAGTCATTTATTGACTGTCATACTACTAGAAAAAAATTGTACATTGAGATTAACCATTTTAAATAAAAATGTTATTCTGTTCTTTGGACATTACAATGTTTATTCAATTATGCTCAATATTGAAGAATAACATTTTTTAGAAATTTTCTGACATTAGGGCAAGCATTTGGTATGGCTACCATTTTTTAAAACACTCACAGTAACAAATTATCTGCTTCCATGTGGAAACATTATAAAATATATCATATCAGCATATAAAGTGCACAAGCCACTTTATTATTATTATCATTATTATTACTACTACTACATCTGCAAATTGCAAAAAAAATAGTATGCTGAATTTGTTCCTTGCACACGATGAGAGGTGAACTTCATCGAAAACAGAGTTTCCAATGCTTGAATTTCTGTGACACACAATGCGTCAGTATGTACCCAAAGGTTACTTGTTGGCTCAGTCACTTACTAGCTGAGGGCTAGTCATGTGGTCATGTTGGCCAAGACAAGAGGCTGCCGGGGTCTTTGCTTTTCATGCACAGCGCCACCAGGCCTGAAGGCTTGTAGTCAGACTCGGGGCCTGGCTCAAAGGAGTGGGGCCCCAGGCCTCCCTGAAAACTGTGCAGAGAGTAGAGGCCATTGATGCCAGCGTGGTGTGGGTGAGGATGATGAGGAGGGTGAGCAGATGATGTTGACATGCCCATAAGCCCGGGGAGATTGCCATGGGGATGGGTGTGGGCATGGGGGTGTGGGTAAGGGCTCATGCAGGAGGAGGGCATGCTGTCTGCAGCCAGGACACAGCCGCCATTCCCACCCCCTGTCCCTCCCGATCCTGCTGGCCACAGATTACTCTGCATCTACAAAGCAGTAATGACTTCAATCAGCTAGGATGATTTTTAACTGACAAATTTTTACTAACATTTTTCAAACTGACAAATGTGTGTATGTGTCAAGGAGAATACCATAATTTGCTGATTACCAGATACACAGTTTTATATGCTGATACACTCATTATTGTCGATAAAAAGATTTAACTGTAGAAAATCTTTAAATTATCTAGTCTGTATATCTAGACATATCCTATAATACTTATATTTACAAACTGAGGATCTTTATGATCATGTTGCCAGGTCTGTGCGTATATTCTAGACTTCGTAATGCATGTAGACTATTGTATTTGGGTATGTAGACTATTTGTAAGTGTGTACCTGATAGCTATCAGCTCGAGGGAGGAGAGAGATGTCATACGCAGCAGCAAAGTGGTTTCGCACTTCCTGCATTTTCCCATAGCGCTCCCGCTTCCTCCATTTTGCTCGTCTGTTCTGAAACCACACCTGTCAGGGCATCCCATCAAAACAAAGAATTATTATGATTATTGATGGTGTTTTTGTTTTTAGTCTACTTAGTCCATACTCATCAGGCCTAGTAAAATTCAACATCTGTGTTATATCTTGGTCTAATGAGAATGAAGGCCTTGATCTTTTCACAGAAATTAACTTTATCATTATGCTTTGTTTCTGACATCATTCAGCTACATCCCATTATAATATAATTTAAAATAAATAGAATTTTCAAGAAGGAAAAATACCAGCAGAGAATTATAATTTGATATCCAGAAAGAAACCAAGAACATGCATGTCCCTTATGCCTCTTCTCTAAGGCTGCTAACATTCATGTGGGGTATAAAGCATGTCAGTGGGCTGAAGGTAAACAGATTACCTGCACACGCGCTTCGGTGAGCTCCGTTCGCAGAGCTAGCTGTTCACGTGCATACACGTCTGGGTAGTGCGTCTTCTGGAAGACCTTCTCCAGTTCCTCGAGCTGAAAGGTGCTGAATGTGGTGCGGTTTCGTCGCTTTTTGTTCTTGCCTGACAGGTCGATCGAGTCTGCGATGGAGTCTCCTTGAGTTAACCCATTTGAAGGTTCTTTGAGTTTGCCACAGCAATCTGAGTCCAAGACAGAATAGCCCAAAGGTTTAGGCAATGTCTTCTCTGCCACTGAAAACAGAAAAGACGATCACACTGAACTGGAGACCACTGTGTCCTGTAGAAGCTTTAAACAGGCTTATATTAAGAAAAGGGTGGGGAAAACTGACCCCAAGCAGATAAACCCCTCAGCTAACAAAACATCCTCATGCATATTTTTGCCATCTATGAATGTGTTGTTACAAAATGCAAAATAGAATTTGGTGGAAATATAAACTGCATTAACATCAGACATAACATACAGGCATGAATATATATGCACTGCACAGCAAGGTACTGTACAAAAACATTGTAGGCAGTGTGACAATGCTTTTGTATGCAGTTAAAAAATGTAAGATGGTAAGCTATAAATTGAACAAACAGACTTAATTTGTGAGATACTGGGAAAGAAACAGCTTTAAACAGCAACAAGTGATTTAATTGTCTTCTGGCACTGATGCTCAACAAACATGAGAATAATTTTCAATAAAGAACAAATAAATGTGGTTTCATACTTTCGTTAAAAAGACACCTATAATATTTAGAAAATCAAGAAGTGTATAAAATGCAGTTTTACAAGTGACTACTTTACAGTGAGGAAAGGGGAACAGTGACTGTTTTCTAGATACATATTTACACAATAAAATATGTATTTATACATAAATACACAAATTTAAAGAAATCTTAATCTTGGCCAAGGATATTGTCCTCTTAAAGAAGGGAGAGTATCTTCCTATAGGAATATAGTGTAGGAACTAAGTACCAAAGCTTATTTGATTAAAGTAGAATAAAACTTTTCATATCCAGTATGACTAACACAAGCTAGTGGTCTATATCTAGTGAGCATTCATCCTAGATAAAATAAATAAAATCTAATGACCAAGAACTGTATCATGCATGTCAAGGCCAACTCCACTGTAATGCATTTTAGCAAAATTAGAGACTGATGTTTAATGGTATCTGTAAAACCATACTGTGAGACTTAACTGCAAAAGTTAAAATGCTATTCCTATACTTTACATATGGTAGATTAGTTTCAGACACATATTCTGGTTCTGGTTAATTTATGTTACAGGGGTAATTAGTGAAATAATTGGCAAATAACTGACAAATTGTCATGAATAATAATTCTCAGATATAATATGCCTATTGTATGTAAATTAATGTATAAGTCAATCGTTTTGAAATATCTAAATCAGAGAAAAAAATAGAAATTAGATGTTTCGGTTCTTGACAACTATATCCTTCCATGGGTGGTGAAATGCCTGTTAGCAGGGTTTAAAGTTCCACATCTCAATAGAGACAAGTTGCAGAAATAAATTAATCTTTTCAATTACTGTAATTGAGATTACTTGATTGAGAAAATTTGATTAATTGAGAAAATTCTATTTTGTGGATTAGGGGTATTTTCATAAGAGTTATCTAAAAGCTCATACAGTGCTGAGCAAATACACAGACCAGTGAGTATGATCTTTAAATGGCCAAAAGTCGAGTTATTCAAATATACACTTTTTTCCTTCTCTTGTAGCTAACTTTAGTATTGAATTATGTAGTTAATTTGAATATTTAATAATCTGGCCTGGTTAGAGAAGATGCCTTGAAGCTTCAACTGCCCTAAAGCTTTTTAACGCCGTAACGTGCTCCAGGACCGTTAGCCATCAGCCAAAACAGGAAAGAGAACGAAGCCTTCAAAAACAGTGGCCCCACGGTGCTTTTTGAAAATCAGTGTCACGTTTGGTGTGCCCGTTTGACTTTGCTGAGCAATAACAAACGATACAAAAAAATCGCGCCATAGCGCAAGACGCGCCCTTGACAGAATGCCTACAATATTTTGAGTTGGTAATTAAACGTTGTACAATAGTCAGAGTACTACGGGATAAGATACTAGGTTTATCACTTTCTTTTTCCAACAGTGATTTATTTCGTATAAACTAATCATCTGCTATTAGAGTCGAGAAACGTCCTTTTGACAAATAGAGATCGTAATTTAAGACCACAGGAAGTCACTGTTTGTGTTACGAGCATGTCACAGTCTTTTCCAGTGTCACACTTTGTGAGAACTGAAAAGGCGAAGGTTTTACGCAATATCCCGAGATGGTTTGGTGAATACATGAAAAGGGTAATAAAACTGTTCTACGTTATTATCACAGAGGCTTCATTTTAGTGAATAATCTGGTGATATTCAATTAAAACGAACATTTGGGATAATAAATCTTCGGGCCAATGGATTTGAATGGTCTGCCCCATTGCGGACTAACTTTTCAATCACCCCTTTTTTAAATTAGGAGACGTTAAAAGAAATGCAATGATGCGAAATATTGTTGTATCACAGTTGGCCTGTTTTGATATATGAGATATTATTGAATTACTCGAATATGAGCACAAATTATCTGTTATTGCAGCGCAAAAACAAAGCTAGATCATATTTTCCATCAGCATCATAATTTTATCATATCTTTATTTTCCGAAGATCTGTTTAATTTTGTACGTTTTCATTAATAATGTCGACCAAGGCCTAAGGGTTTTCTGAATGTTGATATTGAGCTAAGCAAAGACGAGTGGACTATGGACAAAAGTCACGTTTTATAGACTATACAGACAAAAAAAAAAGATTGAAAACCTATTATAGCTCACAAGAATGAATGTTTAAAAATGTTATCTGCAATCTATTCATTAATATATATATCTGCAGTTCACACTTTTTTTGCAGTTCTCAGTTGACAGTAGGATCAAACTTTATGAAAGGGAAATCATCCATAACGACAGATATCTTAAATTCTTAGAAGACCTACAACCCCCTTATAATATTTTTGTCTATTTGTTTCTATTTTATGTCGAACAATTAATCTCACAACAACAATAAAACAAAAGTAAAACAATAAATAAATAAGATGAAGGCCTTAGTTTGTCAATTCACTTGATAGACGTTGATAATCGCTGGGCATTTATTCCCGATTTAATGAATAGTATAGTATCCATTGAATCGTATTAAATAATTAATCCATTACCATGATAAATGTAAAAGAAAAACGGCAATGGCGAAATAGGTCCATTTTGCGCAGAGATTACGCTTCCACTTTCCTCAACTTTTGTTGAATAACAAATTCAAAAGTGACATCAACCTTTACAAAATTAGATCGCTGGGTATTTATCATTAGCATTGCACAATATAATCTAGTTGTGTTGGGCATTTACGCGTGCCTCACCGAATGCCGTTTGGTAGCCATTTAAAAACTTTGAAATGTTTATTCATATTTCAGGACAGTCTGGTCAAAAATACAGTTTTAATTTTTCACTATTCCTCGAGCAACTTTCGATTAAGTGAAACTGATAGTGGTAAACAGTGATAATGATGATACTTCCTTACTTCGACTTCGCACTTGTCTATTTATTATTATCAATATTTTGATGTTGATATTGAAACCTTACTTTTGCTATGTACCATCACTTTTGGCGATTATGATGATGATTGCCCCAACGTTGTTATGAGTACCTTTAGCCATATGCTTGATTTTTTAACTCTTGCTTCAGTTCTTGAATTTTTCACTTACCATCAGAATTGTTTTCGTAAAATGAGTTCTTTCCACTGATTGGTAAAGTTTTTTGATCCGGCGAAATATTTTCCAAGTACTTGCTGTGTTTTACTGGTGAGGAGCGGGAATTTGCAGCGGTAACACCGTGCGTAAAGTCTGTAGGGCCACCATCCATATAACGTCCCATACCCGGATTGTTGAAGAATTCACCCCGTAAACCATGTCGATGCGGAAGATGAGGATGTGGTGATTTTTGTAGCTCGTCGCAAGGAAAGAATGAACCGGAACTATGCTCCAAACCCGGGGAATTCTCTGGCGTGGTCCTATTTGGAGGAGAGGAGAAAGACAAACAGCTATCCGTCTCCATCGCGCCGTCCTGAGCGCGCAGTCTGAAGACTCCGGTGCTATTAAAAGTGAAAAAGTTTGTGTGCGCGAGAGAGTGCTTTTTTTTCCCCTCCGGTTCTCCATTTCAAGTGGGAGGGATTTAAAAGATCAGAAACAAAGACCCGTGAAACAAGGGCGACCAAGACAGTGGTCTGATTCAATCCGCCAAGAATTCAATCACGCGTGGTTCCTGTCTATCAAATTAACGATTTCTCCAGAATATACAAGATTTCCCACCCAAAAACGTTTAACAAAGACATAAACCATGAGGTTATAAAGACCTGTTTTGGCTAATAAAATACTCAAAATACGCATATCTGTTCGGCAAAACCTTTGAACCTTTGATGTTACTCTTTTAAATCTTAAATCTAATTCAGAAAAACGCCTGACCAATTGCCATACGAAGCTCCTAATGCAAAGAGGACGCAGATCAGAATGCCATAACCAGGAACCTGGACGGATAAGGATGGTCTACAAAACATAACGACCCGATCAGTCTAACTTTAAAAGATGACAAGGTATTCGGCAATTCGTCCGACATATAGCCTATTAAACCACGTTGCAGCGTTGAAACATGCTACGGAGTTTTGACATTGCAAAATGTTATAATGTGTAAACTATCTGCACGTCGACCCAAAGTTTTGTAAAATTTCTACAGTAATTTCTACACTTTACCTAAAGCAAATCGTATAAAATAAATCAAAGAATTGCCTTTATTATTTGGAACATCAAAAAGGTAACTGAACGGTTCAATAACAAATTCAGAATTATAAAATCATTATAAAATCTTCATATTAGATGAGCGAATATTGACTTAATAATCCATTGTCCTTGAAAAAGTAAAGATGTTAAAATAATGCGCAAGCAGCATTTCTTATCAAATGAAATGTGGTATATAATGGTAGGCTATATGCACAAAAACCTCTTCATATTAGGCTGTATTATTATTATTAGTAATAGTAGTATAGTTGTTTAAGTTTTTTAATTTACAAAAATGTCTTATTTTGCAATTAGTCTAACCCAGTATCCCAGGTCTCACAGATTCGACCGTACATTATCAATCATAACTGTTAGATTTGTCAAAACAAATAAAATGTCGAGCAGTCTGTGTTCTTACTTTTGAGAGTGAAAGAGATATTGACATCTCAGCTCTGACATCTGAATTAACTTTTTATAGCACAAACATATTGGTGCTGACTTGAAATCAGTGTAATTGCTCATCTCCAGCATAGTCCAAATGTTCATCAGATTTAGACTATGTCAATCATTTGCACATTCATAACTATGTCAAAATGTTATATATATATATATATATATATATATATATATATATATATATATATATATATATAAGATAGATAGATTTATGCAAACGTGCACAAACTCGCTCTCTCTAAGAGCGAGTTATAAGATTTTATATAGAGAGAGATTATATATAAGATTTTATATATTATATATTACCCTAGCCAAATGATGGAAGTGCAACGTCAAAAATCACTCGCTAACTTGACCAGTTACTGAAAGTCTGTTGTCGATTTTTGATAATGGTCTCATTAACGTTAATACAAAGCACAAGCCACGTTAGTCAGTGCCGGTGTGCGGAGTGCTGCGTTTGACGCACTATAAAACAAATAGCCGGGAAATCCTAAAAAAATAGACTGTTGTAATACACAGTTTAGGGAATATCTTCGTTGTAGATTTGCGCATTTTGTACACGCTTCCCTGATTCACGGCCTCACAAGTAAAGATGATCAAGATTTGCCAATTATTGCATACTTTTAGTCGATTGTGATGCGTATTGCGTAAAACCTTAAAAAGAAATCAGTTAAGCGAACAAATAAACCTCTTATGCTGATTTATAGGATAAAATACACATTAGTGCAGACTAGACTACTCACCTTCCATAACTGCAGAGACATGCAAGGTTAGCTATGTCTGGGAGAGCGTTCTTAAAGAAACTCAAAACTGTTGATGTTGACGTGGCAGCACCAATCTTTGCAAGCAATCTCTAAACACATGCAGGGCACTTACAAAGCTTTCATTGGTTTAAAAGACGTCTTATAATTTTTCTGAAGCCACATCGAGGCCACTGACGGACAAGTGTGTAAACATCAAGTCCATTTGCTACGCATAGCGCACACAAGAACCATTTTATTCCCTACTGAAGCCTAAAGCTTGCCGAAAGCCATATCACGTCCTAATGCTGCTGTCTTAAAACTGCATTTCTCCAGCCTTGTGGTGTTACTGTAATGATGGAAATACATAGTCCATGTCCCGGCGCAATGTCGGAGGCCTACTCACTAACAGACCCTCCGTACCTAATTATAGCCTAATTGAGAATTGGTTTCCACTTTAAATAAAACTGACAGGTTGCTACTCTTGATAGCAAATTCAATATGTAGTATTATATGTTGGTTCTCGAAATGCTTCCTAGCATTGGCATAACAAATGTCGTAAATGGACTTAAGGCTGTTGAAATAACTAAATAAAGTATCTAATTAAATCTAAATAAATAAAAAAACTTATTTAAAAAAAATTATTATTTGAGAAGCGAATCTGGTGGAAGCAAGAAAATTACTACCGTTTCTTCGTTGTCCCATGAATGACGATATAGAAACGTCAAAGACCTGATAAAGGATTTAGAAGAGGTGGATAAAGTGATCCTGTAAGACTCATTTTTTAATCAAGAAGCAGCAGCTTCGCTGAGCAGTAATTACAAAGTGACATGACCACTTTAAAGGTGTCGCGTCAGACTGGCGACGCGTTTCGTTAAACGGGACGAAACATGATTTAGATTATTATTATTATAGCTGCCAGTAGGCCTACATCTTGTCTTCGCGGCCATTGCCAAATAACCTACAGCATAACTGCATTATAACCTGTTTTATCCATCGTCCATTGTTTATATGTTTGGCTACCGACTCCTTAAAGACAATGTAGCTTTTGTTTTAAGTATCTACTGATCTACTGATATTTAAGTTACTTGGTAATGGAGGACGGATAGACTACGATGCAACAAATGGGTAACATATGAACAACTTAGCAGTGTATAATTTAAAACTAAACGTCATGTTCCATTCTGGAGGCTGTTTAATTGTGCGCAACACTGTAGTTATTAATAAATGTAGATGATAATTAGGAAAGAAACAATAGTAACCCAAGGGGAAACAGGCATTTGAACAGTATTGTAGTCTCACAAAAGGAAAGTCTTCGTGTTTGCTTTAAGACCATATTGTTGTGTGAAGTTGGCAAAGGGTACAAGAGGCTCAGATCACATACAGTGCATTTCCATTGTAGCCTGAGGTGATGGATTGTTCTTGAAATCAAAACCCCAGCGGAGAAAATGCACTCCAGAGAATGGGCTTGCAGAAATGTCACTAAGTTCTTTGGATGGCCTCAGGAACAAGCCTTTTTAGTTCCACGTTGACAGGGCTGGCTTGCATACAACTGTGTGAAATAGCTATATCATTAGCATCAAAGCTGGAGTAAAGAGGACCTATTCTCTGCCATTAATCTTTGGGCTCTGATGCTGCCATGTAGCTTTTAGAATATGAGCACTGGCATTTTGAAGGGGAATGAGGCCTTGATTTCCAATGACACAAGAATCCAGCATTTCAAGGTCTTTCCTTTTCTCCAGCAAAGCAACTACAGTTCCTCATATGACTGACAGCTAGCTTGAGATAGTTAGGGCAGAGTTCTGAATAAGCAGTTGTTAAAAACTTGGTTGCAACATATATCATACATGTAACTTGTGCCACTTATACGAATGATAAAATAAGTAAAACCAAGAGGTAAATAAACATATCTGAGCAGGTAAAATGTGCAACATTTACCAGTACAAACAAAGCCAGGCCACTGCCTTAGAAGGTGCCATAAAAATAAATGCAACGCAGCTCAAAGGCACACAAATTCTTTGATTTAGGTCAAAGTGTCCAATAAGTCATTACTCAGTCATATGTAAACTACAGGGCAAGAATTAGAAGAGAACACTTTCTTGTGAGCTATAAACTTCCATCACCTCTGGTTTTCCCGTAAGTGATCAGACAGCTGACCCCCTCTCTCCTGCTCTCCATGGCTTGGCGGCTGTTCTTGTTTCCTGATCCCGAGGCTGCCTAACCTGTCCCTGGCATGACCCCATGCAGGAAATCAGTCCAGTCTGTGGTCCACAGTCCCAGACTCTGTCTCCCTCTCACCACTGTCCATCTGGACCAAGCTTGCCATTCCTGCATGATTCGGGGTACAAAAAGCAGAGTTAAAGGTGAGCCCTTTCGGGCTTGTAACTCTTACTTTCCTGCCCCCTGGATTAACCCTACATACATCCTCTCACTCTCTTTCCTCTTCTCTTCCCTTTCTCGTATCCTGTTGTCTGTTTGTCCATATCTTATACCAATTTAAGATAAGCAACACCTGAGACTCACTGAGGGGTGTGATTATATTCATATTCTGTTCATGCTCACAATCATTTATATTTAATGTATAGAATTCACATATTATGAACCAAAAACACCTGTGTTCAGTTTCACAAAATGTCACTGGTTAGTAGATTTAATCCTTGGCAGAGAGCTTGATGAGAGACAAAGTGGAGTCACACATCAATGATCACGAGAGTCCTCTAAACTCTGTGGTTTATGGAGATGTTTATTGCATTTGATCAACATACACAATTTTAACCAGTTTGGTCTGAACAGTGAAAGCACTGTGTGCTTTCAACAAACTGATTCATGCACATGTTGAACATAAGTGGAGGTCTTTGTTCTGTCAGTACTTCCAAACGCCCAGCCAACCTGAGGTTTGCATTAAAATGTGAAAGAGGAAAGGGAAGAGCAGTAATTCAATTATATGCCCTGAATGTAGAGGGATGATCCCATGCGAAAGGGGTTGGTTCTTTCCCTGAAGGCTTTTCTCTTACTGTCTCTTGCTGTCCAGCAAGACGGCCAGCTGAAGTTTGACTGACAGCTGACCACCCCTGGGTCATCAAGACAGAAGTAGTCTGGGAAGCAGTTTGTTTCTCTGAACCTTATGATGGAGCAGTGTGTATGTGCATCTGCATGTTTGTGTCTTGGGGATGACAATATGGATGACTGTCCTCTCAATGACCCCACACTCTAGCACCAAATGGTCAATGAGGTTTATTCACACAATATGATGTGAACACCTAAAACAAAGCTAAAAGTAATCAAAGTTTATATATGTAAACTTATCATTTTTTGGAAAGAGTGAGTTATTTTGATTTTGAGTTTATCAAAAACATTTTAGGTTGATATGACTATTATTTCAATTATAATTGAAGTGGATTACATCAACTGTAACTTGTGTGCACTGTAGCTAATAAAAGAAATGGATTTTGTGCATAAGTGAAGGAAATGGCTTCTAGAACTCCTCTTACACCTCTGGAGGAAAGGCTATATCAGAATTAATTTAAGTCCCTCCATGCATCCAGTCTGTCTATCCATCCATCCAACATCCATCCATCCATGCATGCCTCCATCCATCCATCCACTTGGAGGGAAAACAATGGCCATGTTCTGCGTGCTGCAAATGGAAACTAAATGTCACCACAACACTAGAACAGCTTATATTGTGCATCTTCATATGCAAAACTGACTGACTCTAATCAGTGACAGACCCTCTAAGGACCCTCACTTACCTTCTTCCAATCTGCAGGAATCCATAAACAGGCGCCACAGCGAAACCATCTGGGTATCAGTTGACCTGGCTGCTGTGGACGCACGCCATTGCTAAAAATAAATAAGCCCTAAATGTGTTTATAGTGGATGGGGAACCAGTGGCGAAGCGTCCCGGTGACCTATGGCTCTGATTAAATTAGAGGTGGCTGTACAATGACCATGAAGAAGTTTCTGGAGCACGGATACCTTCCATGGGATTTTCATTAGCTGGAGCCTGAGGCCGAGAACCTCTCCTCAGATACAGCTAACCTCTGGAGAGTTGGCTCAGGTTCCCAGTTCACATCTTTTCCCATTCAGCATCTCAACTTTGAGAAGCCCACAAGTTCCCCAACACCTATTTGTGTCCTCTTTTTAAATTAACCACACACTTTACTGCACCACTATGGTCACTACTAGAATGCCCTTCTAGATTTCTTAAATGTTACCATAAAACAGTGGAACAAGAGATAAAATAGCTGTTAGTATATTATGAGGAAAATTTTTTTTCTACATTACAGATTTTCTAAGATACATGGTTTGTGATATTGGTTCGTGACTACTGTGTCTGCCAGAACTGAACACCACAACAGTCAAACTTCTAATCTACTAACTTGTGATTGTGTCAGATTTTTGCATTCCTGCTCTACAAGGCCAATCATAAGAGTCTCTTTCACTCACACACATACACCACCATTAAGAATAGAATTCTGATTATATTAAATTGTATAAAGACATCAGGATATTCTTCTAGAGCATTTTAAATAAGAATATTATATATATATATATACACACACACACACACACACACACACACACACACACACACACACACATACATTTTTTTAGTTTTATGATAGTTCGCCGTCTCACTGAAGGTGGCCAAGAAGGTGGCCAATTATTTATCAGCGATGCATCAGTGACATAATTAGTCTCAAACCCTATAGTAGCATAAACTAAAAAATTATAGTTGCTCAGATGTAGTCTAATTTGAGCATCAGTCTGTTGGAAATAACTAATTGGAAGCATTACATTAGCAGAAAGTCTGGAATATTTTTCTTCGGTAACATTCAAAATAGAGAAACAATGATATTCAAAGTCATTAACATCCATTTTTTCCTGCTTTACTTTATTTAGCTATAACTTTCTGATACACAAAAATAAATCAATCGCCCCATTCCTTGCAGTAGTCCAGTGCCTTCTAAACCAGACTTGTTTTTATTATTTTACAGACCTATTTATTCATTTACATATATTATGCATTATAAAATGACCAAATAGTGTATAAAACTGTAAAATACATTTTTCTGCTATTACTTTACAAAACCCAACAACACGTTTATTATTTGCATTGCACGTAGGCCTAACTGCCATCTGTGTGATTTTGACAAATTATTTATTTACTTCCTTAGTTTAAACTTATTTAATGAGAAATACTAAAACCAGAATAATATTTATTATTATTATTATTATTATTATTAATATTAATAATAATAATAATAATAATAATAATAATAATAATAATAATAATGCCTGTAAAACCTCTAAAAGAAAAAAGGGGAATAGTGATTAGTTTTTATATTTTACAAATTTAGTTTAGTTTAGTTTCAGTGGGATGCTAATGTGACTTGACCGTCTACTTTGAAAAATGTACCACTTTTATTTATAAAATGTTTATTAGCTATAAAATGACGAAGCTTGAAAGAAACCCTTAACGTTTCTAACCGTAGCTTACTTTCACACTCAGAAACTACAGTTTGGGGAAACTATAAAGACGAGCAAAATAGTTGAAAAGGGGAATTACTGCTCAGGGTCTGTGCAGTGTCATCACTAGTAGAGAAAGTACACTATCCCTAAGAAAACACTTTCCACTGTGTGACCATCATTATGCTACAGTGATTGGTGGTACAGGGCACAGACCAGTGAGTGCAACAGCAGAACCTTTCAGATGCTGTGGGTGGGCTCAATTTGTGCCCAGTCACCAAACCGCCAGATAGACCGTTCAAATCAAAGGGCGACAGTGGCTGAAAAAGCATGTAACTGTAAACTAAAATAACGATTTTTCCCCACAAACCACAGAGGATGTCATAATAAAACCAGTTTGATGCCGGCTTGTTTTCTGATGGTTTTGCTGTTTCTCACTGAAGCCTGGAAGATTCATAAACCTACGAGTAAAAATGATAGAGGCCACATTATGCTGCTATAAGCCAAGTGAGAAAGTGTTATAGTATGTCACAGTAAACTGCACATCATTATGCCAGGTCTCCAGGACAGGGACTGTCAATCGCTTATAGGAAGACAAATACCTGTGAGATACCAGACATAATTGCTGGAATACAGGTACACCATATGTATTTACCTAATGCACCATGATTTGGATATAAATTAACTCATGAGTGGAGCACTATTGCAAAAGGCAACATAATGTTGCCTCATCAGATAATGGGCTAACCTTAGCCATATGGGAATCAAGCCGCACTCTGAAATTATTGCAAACATCCAGTGAAATCTTAGTTGAATTAAACAGTCAACTCAGAGCGAATCACTGGGGCCGCTCTCATGGCATTCTGGATTGCGGCTACAAAATCAAATATGGTGGCTGCCACTATAAATGGATGAAAATATGTGACTCAATAAAATCTTGGTGGTAAAAATGGAAATTCCATCCATGTTTTTCTCAAATGGTTCCAGTTAAAACTGAAAGGGTTAAAGCACATATGTTTTAGAGATGGATACAGTGCAGAAATGTACCACTATAAGCTTCTCATCAGTTTGCATTCAAATATTTTTAAATTGCAACTTAACTTCAGCTCAGCCACTTTTGTTCAAATTATAAGCAAACAATTTTAATGGGTTTCCACACATATTCAACTTTAGTCCAAATATCTGCTTAGTACTAGAGTGTTATCTTGCACTTATAGCAAGGAGACTAGCCCCAATTATATGTGATTATGGGCTTAACAAACAGCTAAATGTAACCACACATCCACTGATGACCATGGAAATGTACAGCAGAGACCTTGCAAATGCATCAAGTGGAATTTCTGCAAGGCCAGTTTATATGCATTATGCATCATTATGCAAAGCTCCAGAACCTCTCAAACCGAAGGACTGTAAAAGAACCACAAAGGCAATCTTTGCATAGTCTCATCAAGTGTTCAGTGAGGGGCTAAGATGATCAGCCTTCAAAACTGGTCAGTGGACACAGACTTTTGCGAGAATGCCAGGTTGTGGACTGGTGGCCCAGCAGAATGAGAGGCAGCTGTGTAAGCCAGGCTGCACAGGAACAGTTCAGGTCATCGTCACTGGCCCTGCAGCCCATCCTTATCCTGATAGCCCTCAGGCCAGGCTTCACAGCATGACCCTTCACACAGCCACCCAGACACTGGCCATAATACAACCTTTCATATGTGTCTGTCTGTCTCCTGCCCAAGTTTGAGATTTGTATATCTGCAGGACTGCAGCCCATTCTTTTACAAATGACATAGATGCACACATGCACATGTGTGAGAACATACACGTACACACACACACACACACACACACACACACACACACACACACACACACACAAACACAAACATACATTTTAGCAACAGCCTTATTTTTATTGAAACCCTACAAACTAAAATTGAAAACTTTTGCTCTGAGCACCTTTGTAAAGAAGAAGCTATAGAGGCCAGTCAGGGAGAGGCTCTCAGCATACATGTCAGAGCAGGAGTTCCTTCACAAAAAACCCAGCAGTTGGAGAGAGAGCATGAAATGGCATGACAGAAAGAACCAAATCACATAGCTCAACTGAGAAAAACTGCTGCCATGTTGGCTCTCTTTGCCCTTCTCTAAAAGACAGCATCTGACCTTGAGTTTCATACTGGTTGCATCGAAACATAAACTGTTTAGAAATACTCAGCACTTAAAGATATTGGAAGCAGATGGTGATTGAAAAGCGGCATCTCTCATATGCATTAATGGTGGAACAGTTTCTGTCCACAAGCTTGGCCAGAAAATCAGGACAAAGGCTAAGCCTTCGTCAAAAGGATTATTGCATTGGACTTTTGGTGTCAACTAATCTGTAAATGTCCTCAGACAAATATACACACACACACTCCACCCACACCAGAGGTTACTTAATGTTTCACCAGAAGTATTCATGATACGGAAAGTAAGGTATGATTGGGCAGATCTGAGACTGTTCTCTGGCATGCCGGTAACGATATGGCCTCGTGTTGCTGGCTAAGCACGCTTGGGAGACCTGCAAGCCTGGAGCGCTATGGAAAATCTAATTTATGGAAGCTCTGCAGCAGCTGGATTTGGACTTCCGAGATGAGGATTCCGTTACACCTAGCGGAACCCGGGCCACAGCTCCAAAATTCTGGAGTTCTGTAATAGAGCAGAGCAAGTTGAATAATCTTGGGAGAGCCTGTCTGTATCAATGAGGCTTTTTAAATAATAATGCTCAAGGCAAAAGAAGAATTCACAGAATTCTGTTAGGAAAATAAAGGGCCTCCAAGGCCTTCGTTGATGGGTTAAGTTCTATGTGTGTTATCTTCTGCACCAGTAACAGTGACATTTAACCATCTGAAACATCCAATTCATTTAACTCTCCTCACTATATTAAAGGGAAGAAAACGCTGCAGGCAATCAGATCCACAGGCGATCCTATCCAACAGAGATACTCAACCTCATATTTCAACTACTGTACCAAATCCAGTTCCACTGGAATGTCCTGGTGCCGAAACAAAACCTGTTAAATATTCTTTTATAGAAAATAAATAAATAATTGTATCTTTTAATGCTGAGACACTGATAGTATATGCAGATATTAGACTTTATATGCTTCAAATGATCATGATACTTGCCTTGGGAATAATTAGTCTTTTCAGCAGTGTGTTCTCCTCACCCTAAGTTTAGTCATGCAGACGCACATCAACAGGCTCACACCGAGGTCGTCCCACATAGATGAGCACTAGCTGTGACCCCTCAATGGCCAACCACCTCCCAGACTGCAAGCCTCAGGCCTTAGCCTCCAAACGCTGTATCAGACCTGTGGGCCAACCACCCCTGCCCTTCCATTCTTTCTCCCTCACTCCTAACTCTCTCTCCCCAGTGCTTTCAAAAGCTCCCTGTGTCACCAGACTGATTAAAACAAACACTGGCCGTATTTTGGTATCTAATCCAATTGTGCTCTTTTTCTTCTAGCTGGCCCTGGAGCAAGGGGTATTGGTGTCCAGGACCTGTAGGCCCCCCTTCGTGACTCGGCTTCAATTTCAAACACTCTAGGACATCACATATGGAGGTTGAAGCGTAAATAGAGACTCTTTGAAAACATTCAGGTAGAAGCAGGGACACTTTCATTGCATGTATGTGTCTATGGTCACAACACTAAGTTATACTTGGTAACTTGGAGCAGTGACAAGTTTGGGGAATAGCATACATGCATACATGCATATACACATGCTTTGCTTGCACTTTGCATAGTGCAAGCACATATGTACATGCATGTCTGGCTCTCTGTGTTTGTGTGTGGCAGTAGTTTGATATAAGGATGAAAGGAAGGGGTCTCTGAGGGATGACCCCTGGTTTTCTGGACTGGTAAGCTTGGGTGGGGGAAGATCCTGGGCTTTAGCCCATGTTTATTGTTTTATTAGTAAGGGCATGTTAAGCTTGTGGAGTCAAGACTCACACTGACCTTCCTGAAGGAATACCTTCGATAGCAGCCTTGAGCATTAAGTGAACGAAATAGTGAGCATCAATACCTTCATCTACTTCACAGGTGATGCAATTAAATAATGGTCACATAGAAAACAACTATATTTTTAAGGTTTCTATACATCTTGGCCTCTCATTAACCTGAGAATTTTCACAAGCCTATTTCCCAAGAATGACATGGAACTGCATTTTGACTTCAGTCTTGTTCAACTGAATCTTCTCCCAGAGGATTTCATCCTGAAATGTTGGCAGATTATGACAAATGATTTCTAGTTTTAGGACTGCACAACCACCACCAAACAACTCCCCCCCCCCCCCCCCCCCCACACACACACAAGATAAACACAAAGGGATTCAGGCTGAAACTAGAGATGCTCAGAGAATTCATTTTAGGGGCAGCACAGCACACCCAGTACTCACAATAGCTCATCTGAAGATCTAGGCATCCATTGTTTCACATTTATAGCTGCACAGTTTTGCAGGTGGGTTAGAGTTGGCTTATTATTGGTTTATAAGGAAAGCACTAATTATAATGTGGTATATCTAATTATAATATAATTATAATGTGGTAATCAAAATTAATAAGGAAATATTTACATGAAACAATTACATGAAATGCTCATTACAACATCCATATACTTGATTATATATACTTGATTTTATATATATATATATATATATATATATATATATATATATATATATATATATATATATATATATATATATATATATACATACACACACACACACACACACACACATACTGTACAAGTGTAAATACAATGAATATAAAAACTATTGTGAATATAAAAACTACTGCTAAGCAATGCTCTTTTGTTCTGCTAGAAGCCCCCACAATTCTCTGTGCTATAATACTGTACTGCTAAAAATTCTGTATATTTTTTCAGTGTTGTGTATAATATTCATGGTACAGAGTACACATAAATTATTTCTAAAGTTTTACACTAGAGAAAGGTAGATTGCACATATGGGGTGAGTGTTAGGGGAAGGCATGGCGTAGGATATATATATATGTGTGTGTCACTTTGAATGTTTGACCACAGTATGCATTAAGTAGACAAAAGACAACTAATAATGTTAAAAGAAAGAGACATGTATCTCTGCTAATAACTACCAAAAATAAAATCATTCACTAATTGAATAAACAAAGTAAAACCCGGTTATCCTGCTGAGATGTAGCTACGAGCAGTAATTTAGACCGTTTTTTAAAAGCTTAAATATCTATAGTCTATATTTGCACAGCAAAATGCATATTAGTGATAAATTGCCATGGTGCGATAATAAAGTCATCAATAATTGACTCATTTTAAGGTAAATTAGTTGGTGCCAAAAGAAGGTCATTCATACAGCATATGTAAGTTTACTTTACATTTAAATATGAATAAATAAAGATTTTCTTTTACTACAAAGCCACCCAAAACAATATTAACGAGCCAAATGCGTTTAGCTGAAATTTTACAAAGTTAGCTAGCTAGAATTCAGCTAGCTTGCAAGGTAATTCAGATACGTTATCTTATTAAGATAACGTAATTTAGATTTACCAGAGAAGCGCAGCAAAACAAAAGTCAGAATAACATACATTTTTGTAGAATTTTGCGACGGTTTAAAGTTGTAATTAAATATCCCATGGCAGTACACCTAGATTACCTTTTGCTACAAACGCTTGCCATTTCATATCTTGAATGCAAATAAGGAGACCAATCTTCTCATCTGTGGTTGCTTAACCGACAGACACCAGTACTCGGATCAATTGTGGCGAATTTTCCCTGAAGGGAGCTCTGTATTTCAACCTTCTAAAGGAAACAAATTTGATGTCCTGCGTGTTTATTTGTCTATTTGTTTATCTAATCTACAATGGCACCTGCTATAGTTAAAAGTCCCAGTGGATCCTTTTGGCAAAATATAATAAAAATATTTATAAGATTTGATTGATTGACAGCCCGCTGTCCGAAATTCGTGGTCTGCCGTGCTAGCTACTGGACCATAGTTTAAAACGCTGTCGGAAGTATAGGAAAGTGTAATCATGGAACCATACATATAGAAATCTGCTGATGGTGTTTTTTGCAAAGTATTTTGAAGTTTAGCCACTTTATAAGCCTCGTTTACGGGTGCCTACGGAATAGAAGGTTTTTATATTTTCTATCAGGAAGGAAACGAAACTATAATCATAGGCAAAAACGGCAAGCTACGGGGACGGCTAAAATTTCCATGTACTTCTATGCAAATTAAACTGAGCCGTGCATTTGACTACCTTGGAGTTTTTCTGTAGTTAATGGAACCGTAGCCTGACCAAACACCTGTTGTGATTCCTTTAGAAATATCATGTTCATTCTACAACATTGGGCAAGAAAAACTCTACGTGAGCTTTACCCAACATTGAGCCCACTTCCACATCGGAATGGGAGAAATTCTGGCGAAATTAATTGTTAAATGACCGGGTTTTTAAACGATACTCAAAAGACACACTTTACTGTTCATTGTGTGCCCAAAAGCCATTAACTTAAATAGAAAGAGAACATAGATTTAGGTTCACTATGGTTTTAACGCTACACATCTTTGTTACACAACAATCGAATTACGTGCTGATAGTTTTATTTTGACTCTTGTTATTAGCACCCTCTAGCGGAACACGTATTCTCAGACTCATTAATCGGTATGGGCTGTAGTCATTGTATCCCTCTATAAAGCCAAAGTAAAAAGTATAGCAGATGGCTAGCCTCCATTCTATACGGGCATTGTCCACACTATATGGGGGGGGGGGGGGGGGGGTTCTAATAAACCCTCAACTTTATCATTCTTTTTTTGTAAATGTATTAGATATATTCATTCATTACCTTCTGGAAGCTGTAGCATTGTGGCATCATATCTATAGATATAATTTCACAGTTAAGGTCGCAGGCTGTCAGAGCTTCCATGAATGGTTCCTTAATTTTCAAATTTACAACATCATAGTGGCCTTGGCCTATTAAACACATAGCAGTTTGCCTAGATCACATTCTGCTGAACAATATTTTTCAGTTATGTATTTTTAGGGAAAATTCTTATCTGTGGTCTACTTGTCCAAAATTGACACAAAAACAGGTCAGTCTGAAGAGCATGCAAACCTAGTCATACTTCCACAGTTATTCCATTCCCCCAGCTGATAGCTCATCAAAGGATTTCCATCTACCTGAAAAACTTCCGAAATGCACTGCCATCAAGCAGTTTGTGACATATAGTCTATTATTCATTGTCGCCTTTGAGTAATAGCACTTTTTCTGTAGTGGAAGGGCCAAAGCCCAGAAGTGACTGTAAGCTGCAACTTCAAAAAGCAAGATGAGAGAACTGGGTGGAAGATATATGTCTATAATCATTCTGCATAATGACCATGCTGCTTGAAGAAGTTAAACTGACCATAAGTTTCAGAATCCTATAACTGTATATCAATAGCATAGACCCCAGAGTTCTTTATGATGTTTTCCACCAAGTTCAGCGCTGAAGACAAGGTGGTTTATAGCTATAATTGTGCAATATTGCCTGTTTTCGTGAATAGGGACGGGGTCTAATGTAAAAAAGATGCTTGCTCACGCTCTCTCTGTCTCTCTCTCCTGGTGACTTTCTGGTGCTAAACCAGCATGTAGAGCTACTGAAGCCAGAGAAGACACATCAGAAGGCACTGACAGGGATATAAATCTTTCAAACTCCCTGGATAAAGGTTCCAGCATGTTTTCACCACTGGAAGTATAGAAACCTCAGCTCACAGACATTGAGCCAGAGGAGGTAATATTGGTAGTATGACATGAAACATAAAATGATATGGGAGTTGTATGAATATATGGGACATCAGAGTCAAATGTAAAATAACAGCATCAGTATATTGGATGGAATCCATGAATGGAGGAAAATGGGCCAGAGACCAACTCTGAGGCTAAGGAATACACAGGGTGATGTCTTCTTCTGATGGAACAGAGAGTGGAATCAATAGAACATTGAAGTATGATGAGGGGTAGGGTGGAGGAGCAATAATAAGTCACACTGCTCACTGCACACTGTGTCAAGACATGGTCATCTGACATGAGCAGAAGGGGAGGTGGACGATGAGAACCTACAAAATAGATAAAAATATGGATTCCTCTCACTGTGCGTGTGGATGTGTGGGTGGGTGGGGGAGTGTGTGAGTGTGTGCATAGTGGTGGTTGGGCAGTCTTAAAGCTATAAAGCATTTGTCATAATGTGCTCATTCCTGTTTGTGTGTGGGCCACAGGTAGTTCAAGATTAATCAAGCATTTAGTTTTTTACCATCAGAAAGTACAGTTTCTCAATGTTTATAGATCTTATAAGCTTATGATGAAATTTTATTCTCACATTTACTAGGCAAAAAGAATAAAATTAATACCACCATCTGCACATGGCAGCTCATGTATAAACAGAGCTGAGCAGGAAGAATATAGTGCTTATTACCCTGAACATTCATAGGAGGATTTCTAGAGAATGTGCAATCTGAAATACAATTTAATTCGTAATCTATTAATAATGTTAATACTAATATTTTTGGGGTGGAAGTGTAGTCCTGAAAGCAGCCTTGCTTTGAACACAGGGCTGCTGGTCTGCTGGAACTAACCCACAGCACAGACTTGAGAGAGCACAGAGGCAGTGAAGGAACTGTCTTCTAGATGCTCTTCATCAGAGAGGTGACCTTTGAGGAGGCTGGAACACACCGTAGCAACCCAGCTACCACTTGTATCAGATGTGCATCCACAGATGTAATAAACACATGCGCAAACACACACAGACCAGCACCTTCTAATGTTTTAAACTTGTCTAAGAAGATATCTTTGATATGCAATGATCACCCATCAAACAAATAAATATACAATTAATAGTTAAATAGTTAAATATTTTAATAATAAAGTGCATAGTTTATATTAACATATATTCGGTAGAAAGAAATTAAGACAAGGTGGATGGAATGCTGCCACCAGAGGGCATTAAAACATAAGCTGTTCGCGCAAACTACTACCTGGTCTGTGTATGTTATGGCAATGGTGGCTTTCTCTCCTTACCTTATTCCTGCTATAATATAACACAAGAGAAATCCTGAATCCTGCATTTTTATTGAATTCAATTTCTTTGGCAGTAAATCAAAGCTACCACGTTTCAAAATTGTATTATCTTAGTGGTGATATACTTGTGCTGTACCTGTTACACATAGTGCACATATATGACTAGTATGCTAGCTGTCCATGCTCAGTAACATAAAGCAGTGTGCCATTGTAGCCTCAATAGTAGCAGGAAACACAAAAGTGTGAGTGCTGCATTTAGGTGTGATTGTGCAGAGACACTCTGTGGGCGAGTCCAGGATCTGTGGTGGTACTGGTAACCTTATACCACTGCTGAATGAGGAACGGGCCTGAAATAACTCATTGATCCCTGGCTTTTTCTGGTCCCATCATCCCGGGACTCGAAAAGAGTCCGATAGCGATTGCTTGTTCTGCTTGCACATTTGTCACTATAATGAGCTCCATCTTCAGCCTATTTGGAAATGTGGTCCGTGGAGCAGAAAGTGTATTATCGTCCTCTCTGTTACTGTACTCTTCTCTTAACATATGCCCCCTCTGCTTGATTAAGCAAGAAATGAAGGTGGTAATAGCACCGCTTGAACTGTATGGATGGGAAATACTGGCATTCTAAAAGCCAGATGGTTTGTAATACAGTTCATCCACCAGCACACCATAAGGAAAGGTTTCAAACAATGAAAAATATCAATTCATCATATTATTTACAGCCTTTCCCATTAGTTACTGTGCTGTCTCTTAACCATGCTTTCTTTTTAGCTGTTTCTAGCTCAGAGTTCATCAAAACATTGTGTTGCTGATATCTTAATCTATTATTGCCTATTGTAATGTTTTGCTTTGAATACAAGATAAGCCTCCTTTTCTGAGACCACAAAGATTTTAGTCAAACATGCCAAGCAGTCAAACCTCCAGACACAATCACTCTGTTTCTATTGCTTGTCCTGGCTGGTAGGGTAAGTCTGTGTGGTTTTGCTGTGGCAAATAAAGCTCTGTACAGGAAAAAGAGCCGGATGATCCCAAACCTCAGGCCAAGCAGACAGGCTAAACATGCCACATGTGTGCCAAATCCTCACTCTTTTATTCATTTATCAGAAGGCATGCTTGAAAAAAACCTGTGGTTGTTAAGAAGGTGGATTAACAAGTGGAGAATTAGATTACAGATTACGAGTGAGTGTACTTCCTCAAATGGAAATTGCACAATAATACTCCATAAAAGGGCAGTGGTTTGTTTACAGCAGAAATTCCGTACACAGTCCTCCACACCACTTTAGGCTTTTATACCACCTGAAGTGCTTTCTGCATGTCTGAAAATATCAGATGTGTGAATGAATGATGGTTTACAGACAGCTCACTGTAATGTTTGTGGGCCATCTTCATAGGAAGCAGTAAATACTCTGTCTTACTGCAAACCCCAGTGTGGATAGGTCAATAAACATGACCATCCTTAAAGCCCACCTTCCTCTGACTCATAATAGAATGCCATTTCTGTTCTACTACCATTTTTCAGACATCTTTTTTTTTCTTGGTTTGGTATTGGTTTGTTAAGCACACTGGGCAAGTAAAAAAAAGAAAGAAAGAAAAAGTGAATCAAGGTGGAGGTGCACTGAAAAGGACCATGGTTGTTTGCCATAAGATTAGAGATAATTTAGAGTTACATATGCAAAATGCATTGTTCATGTACAAAGTCTGTGGGAGGCTGTCTGGCAAAGCATCAGCGCTCATGCGATCATAATAATGTGGTCTCAACCCTCACAATTCCTTAGCACAACTAAGTGGCTTACATACGCTTAAGGTTGAGCATCATGGGTTTTTTAAAAGATTACTAAGTGCAGCAGTGTGGAATTGAATGCCTGTTTAGATGGGTCTGGCCTGTTTCCTCACTGTACAGGTTCAGTGTTTCAAGGACAGGGCTGCGCATCGATGAAAACACCTCCACAGAGCTCCAAGCGAACTGTGATATATATAATGTATATGACACAATAAAATATAATATTTATAAAATTATATATCACAAAGGAAATGTTCTGAAGAGCAAGGATGTTTTAAGGTTATTTCAGCAAGAGGAACTGAGGAAAGTGAGCATGTTATTTCAAAAGGGGACAGTTGTTCATATCTAGGCATGGAAAATACTGGAATTATAATATTTTCTGATATGCAGTCAAAATGTTTTTGGATGCCGCCATTTTGTGATAACATATTATATTACTTTTATTTTAAAATTGAAATTTATATGATGTATGTCTGGTTTTATTTTTATTTTATTAATATGAAATAGAACTATAATGTTCTTAAAATCTATAGCTTTATCTTTTTGTGCAACATGTAGTTGTCAGGGACACGTCCCCGTACAAGTCACGTGGTACTGCCTGCCACGTGCAGGGGGGGGGGGGGGGGGGGTTTACTCTTGTTCCTGGCCACGCCCCCATGAGGGCGCGCACCTGTATGCGGTTAATTGTTAGTGTTTGTTATTCTATTTAAACCCCTGTCAGTGTGTCCCTCACTGTTGGTCATTGTTTGTTTGTCAGCCAAAGCTTGTGTTAGTATCCATGTTTGTCTAGCCTGTGTACATGTTACAATCATTGTTTGTTAGGGTTAAGTGTGTTTATGTTCTCTGTTAATGTCATGTGTAAGTGCCACCGTTGTCTGTTACATGTTGTATTATTAAATGTTTCACAATGTCGAGAGAGTCTGTGCGTCCTGCGGCACTTTGGCATTCGTCACAGTGGTTGGCCTTAAACCTCTGACCCAATAATACTGTATACAGGGGTGTAATCTTAGAACAATGCAAGATTATGAGATTATATTCTTCTATTTTGAGATCACTTGATATAGATGAAGTATTGTTCTTGGTCCTTTTTTACAATAAAGGAAATCAAATCTACTGTGAACTTGGAAGGCCCTAATGCCTTGAAGAAAGCAAATAATTATGCTAATCAGCACACTGTTAGCTAGTGCAGCACAGCAATTCTCTTGCATATTTCACACAGGAAGAATGATTATTCTGCAAGAAACTCAACACAAGTAATATCCGGTATATACAGAAAAATGATACTCAAACAGCTGCTGTGTTCATGCAAGATGAAATGGCTTCCTTTTTGTCTTATTAGATTAAAATGGCTGGTCATTATTGAAATGCATATTCATTGGGAATTTCCCCTCCATCTGTGATCCAGTGTTTTTGTGCGTACACACTTATATCAACAACCACTTACATAAACATGAAAGATGTTTGAGCATGAAAGCTAAATCATCCTTCATCTAATTTACTTCAGTAAGCACTGTCAAACCCTTAGTAAACAAAAATAACTTGCCTTTATCCTACATCACCCTAAAAATATCAAACTTTATTCACTTTTAGAATAAATACTATAATGTTCTATATAAAAATGTCAGACATGATAGTTTTGTTTATAGTGTGAAAAGGCTGTCCTATTTTTCTAGTGCACATCATAATAGCCTCCTGAGACCCAGAGCACAGTGGAGCCGAATACCTGGTGTCTGATGAGGTTATGTATTCCTTTGGGTGAACTAACATTTCTGGATTATAATCTTTGCTATTTATACAGTTAACATAAAATGGAATGTTTTGCAGGCATTGTAATCAAAAGCACCAACTGCCATTTCATTTGATGACCAAGCAGAGGTATGGTGACAGCTATTTCACTGTCGGTTATCTGTGGGTTATCTGATAATGGATTATGGCTTTGCAGTGGTTAGTACTTATTTATTAATGACAGAGCTCTGTGCAGTCTACAACTCCAGACTTTTAAAGGCCTATCAAAACCTCATTACAAAAAGAAACAGTGATCCATAAATAAATAGTCATCTATAAACAGTGGGATGCCAGAATTATTGCATGCTATAGTATATAATTTTGATTTAAAGCTTTTAAAGCTAAAAGGCTATGGTGTCTTCTTTTTCTGATCAAGGTCATTAGGTGTCAGTCATGGTGGACAATTATGCAGCTCACAGTTTGTCAGTTGTACCGTATGAACAAGACGAGTGCTGAGAACGAAAGAAAGGCTGTGTCTCAATGCTTCTGCACCCCAGCCGCTGGTGGGATGGTGCTTGTCATGTCATGACTAAGACAAGCGAAAAGTACCAAGGTTTGTTCCATAGTACAGGAGCAAGGCTTCGATAGTGTTTCTGGGTTGGTTGTATTCATGTGCCTATTAGGCACTAAGACGTGACTACGGTCTATAAATAGTGTGCTTGATTTTCGTCTGATTTTATAATGCTGCTCAGCTAAAAAAAAAAAGGCTCTCAGCTCTCTGTCTGTTAAGGCAGTCATGGAATTCTTTCTATTGTTCTTTTCCGTTGTGCTCTCCAGCCTTCTGATGCTGCAAATATAGGAAGCTTGTCTGAAACAGTGTGTAGCATTGCACTCTCCTCCCCTCAGTTCATCCTCCGCCCCTACCTCTAATGTATCCCCCCACCCCCCATAATCTCCACCTCTCCATCCTTCACCTCTCTGTCGTCAGCACATGACGTGCATGAGCGTGGGCAATGCTGACGAAAGTAGTTCTGTGCCTGTCTGGAAGGGAGGGATTAGGGAGGGCCAGAACTCACATAGCCAGTTTGGCAGTGTTGTGCTGTCTGACTGTCGATTTGGTGCAAGGTTTCTGGTAGCATTCATTATGTAGCACTGAGCATGTTCTGTGTCATTGTTGCATATCTGATGTGTAGGATAAACCATTCGGCATGATAGTCAATACACTGCATGACAGAACTCTTTATTTAAAAAAACATTTAAAACATTTTTGTAATATAACAGCATAATCCACCTCAATATCACAAATGCTAATAATATTAATTAACTGCTTCTAGATTAAAATGTAAATATATCTGTGTTTTATTAGATTCGACTAATTAAAATTAACAAGAGTTCCACTATTTAGTTGGATCACACTTAAAGGCCCGAACAGAGTCATGTTATCTGACTCATGGAGTCACCCATTTAAGTCTTTCATTACCTAACCACACAGTGACACCAGATGCTCTTAATGTCCCAGTGAGGCCTTCACTGAAGGTGTCCACTGTGATATTTCTATCACAGTGGGGGCAGCAAAGTGTGTCATTCCCTATGCTCATGTGCTCTATACTGACCACTTAAAGTAGAACCTTGGTAATGTAAGGAAGTCACAGGCACCTGTTTGGTTCACTCAAACCTACAGTCTGGTTAGGTTTAATGTAATAAAATTTCAGATATTTAGAGCTTAATCTAATTTCTTTAATCAAAAGTGGTAAAATATAACATATCTGAACTCCTAATGACATTTTAACCAGGAATATATATGTCTCACTGGAGTCATTTAGAAAAAGGGTGACATCTTTGGTAACCGACAGTGCTAAAGGACAAATGTCTGCCATAACTTCACGCCTAAAAGCCAGGTCTAGCACTGCTGTAAATTCACATCTTATTCCATGCTTCATTACCTCAGTAATAAATATCTGATTGGTCAGGCTCCCAAACCGAGTGATCACAAACACTTAAACACAGCACATGATATCTTTATCATTACAGCGATACGATGTGTCATCTCTGGTCAGTGTTAATTGAGGACAGGTTTCTATAGAAAACTTCATTAGTAGATGTATTTAAAAATCTGCATCTGAGATTAATTCCAAAAGGTTCCATTTCCATTTCAGGCCAGAGCTACCCAAATGCAGCATTGCACTATTGAAATTCCTCAGACAAACCATGACATTCAAATTCAGACAATGGCTTTCAGAAAAGGCACACATCAGTGAAAGCACAGTGTGCTCAAGGTCACTGCCAAGCAGGGATTTTCAATAATTAAAACATCTCTACTGCACTGTATGTGTGAGTGTAGGTGGGATAACGAGATTATAAAACATTACAACATTGTTACGTGCTACACACTGTCGCAGCACAGATGTGAGATATGACGATGCTGAATTGGAATGGGAGAGGAGGGTTGCTTTGGATGGTGAATGAAATGGAAATATTGGCAATTATGAGATGCAACTCAGCAAAAAGATCTAGGATCAAAGATGCTGAGGGCAGGCCAGGATCAACGTTATTGCATTAATATCCTGTGCGATCGTGCTGGACATGTCTTTGTAGCGAATAAACGGAACCCGTATGCTGGCACAGGACGATGGCTGAGCGTGGGGATTGGGGGTGGGGGGCAGGGGATCAGTAAGAATGAGTAAGAATCATATGATCTACTGTTGCCATAGCAACAGATCCCAGCAGCGGTCCCTGGCGAGGAGAGTCACATGAGACAGGAGAGGAGCTGTTTGCTAACTATGTCAGAGTCAAACACATGCTGTAGGCTCAAAGTGCTCCTCTTCATCTAAGGGTACGTGCTTTAGAACAATGAATAAGAGATTGGGAGGTGGATAGGGATATCTCTATGTAGCATGCCCATGTCACAAAGAGGTTAAAGTGGTATTCATGGCTAGATAGAGTGTGGGGAATCAAAATGATCACATATACAGGGAAGTCCTGTTGATTGATCTGGGTGGAGTTTCCATGTTCTCCCTGTGTCTGTGTGGGTTCCCACAGTCCAAAAACTGGATACTCTAAATTGTCCTCTGTGTGTGTGTGTGTGTGTGTATGTGTGTGTGTGTGTGTGTGTGTGTGTATATATATATATATATATATATATATATATATAAAAATAAATATAATGTGTGTGTGTGTGCGTGCATGTATGTCCAGTGATGGTTGGTGCTCTGACCTGGTTTTAACCTCGAGAGTACGCTGTGCACAAATTGGCTGCTGCATCTCATCAGGTGTGTGTGTGTTAAAAAAATAAATAAAATAAAGTGATATTTGTAAAGTGACCTTGAATTTGAGAAAGGTGCTATATAAATGCAAATAATAATAGTAATAATAATAATTCACTGTTGACAGTGTTATTAGCTGTATGGTATGTCTTCATTTACAAACAACAATCTCTCTCTTTCTCTGGCACACACACACACACACACACACACACACACACACACACACACACACACACACACACATCTGCCTGGATTAACTAGAGCTACCCGTTTTTTGATTCAGGATCTATGCAGAAGCCTTTGTTGAACAGCTGCGTCTGAGTGCTAATCTCCCAACACAGGAGGTGTTGTGTACGGTACGGTGCTTAATCTAGATCAGCCTATGTGTAAACACACACACACACACACTTTCAATCACTGTCTCTACTGGAGTCAAATCCTCTGTTTGTTGTTCTCTTAACTGATATATTTGATTCAAAACGGTGTGAAGTCTGTTATACAGATGACATTTTCTCATGATTCACCAGTTCACCAGAATGCCAGTTTTCATTAAAATGTTCTCCAGTTTGTGAATTCAGGTACAAATGCAAACCTAACAGGTACTTCCTGGTACAAATTCTCACTTTGACTTGAAACATTGCACTCACCACCCACTTCATTAAAAACACTTCTTATTTAGAAAGACTTTGTAGGTGTGGAGCTAGATATTATCATCCATTTGTTGCTATATACAGTTTTTCTTAGCCCACCTCTATCTCTTCAACAGTGGTCCGTTTCTGACCACAGAACCACTGATGAGTACTGACCCTGACACGTGTTAAAATTCCAGCAATACTGTTGTGCCTCCTCACCTCATACCATGCTGCTCCTATAGCAGTGTCATTGCTGTGTTGAGAAAGGATATTATTTGGGTGGTGGACCAGCTGCAGTCCTGTGGACAGAAACTGACCAATAATAAGTTGGCAAGTCATACAAACATATGGGCCACAGTCTAGTATACCTATAAAATGGTCCTATAAGATACACCTACTAAAATGATTGTGAGTGTAACATAAGTTACTGATAAAATGCGCTTGTGAGCATATAAACCTGTATGATGTGCAAAGAAAAATTTACCTGAATGTACTATCTAACATTTCATGTGAAAAGGTAATGTCATCCTAATAGTGGAAAATAGTGGAAAAAGCACAATTTTCTGGGAAGCATTAATGAGTTGTGCTTGATATCTATATCAGTACCAAATAGAGTATTGGCCAAGAGTAGCCATGATGGACCAAATTAAGCCAATAACTTCAATAAATAAAGTCAATAAATTTCCTGCTGTCAAGAAGAAAAAATACTTTTAACTCCTTTCCAGATAGCAGAGACTAGTCTGCTTGGAGACTTTGGAATACTCCAATCGAAAGTCCAATCCATATGTTTGAAGCCTTGCAGTGCATTGCAATTTCCTAAGTTTATTATCAGCTTTCCATTAAAAAAACAATTTAAAAATTGTCTCAATTAAACAAATATATACCTGCATGTGTGTGGGTTGGTAACATCTTAACTGCACACTTCGCGTATAGGGTTTTGAAAGCCAGTCTGAATAGAAAATCGGCTTTTTATTTAATCCAGTGCCAAAGAGCGGAGACTTGCTTGGCGTCCTATGTAACTCCATTTGCTATTTCATCAGTGATTTAATGCAGTGCCCAGGTTACGCTGCTGCTGACGTATGAGCGCGCTGGTGACTCATGTGTACCTATAGTATACTAATTCGCTCTCCACCAATCGTGATTAAAAAAGAGGTAGACGCTCTACGATTTTTTACAGCTGGAGGACAAATCAAGGAGTTGGTTGGATGACACTCTCGCTACATCTGACCACCGGGTTGGACAGTGTGATGCCGAAGTTACTATTTTGGGTCGATAACAAGGCGGTATCGGCTACGGTGTGGCTTTGCGTCAGGCGTCAAGATTACGTTGTGCAGTGTTTGACAGTTCTGATACTGACCGTGGAAAGAAACCATCAAGTGTTTCCCTAAGTAAACATTTAAAGCAAAGCACATACATTGGACCTGATGGTTATACGCTAAAATTCCCCATCTAATGATTAGCACGCTTTGACATCCACTAAGGTAAGTCATTTTTAATATAATTCTCAGGTTTATACAATTGCATAAATAGAATATTTTTATACATAAAATGATGGCGTCGACATTCAACATTCAGCTCACCTGGTTTTGTAACGATGATTTCGTGTTTATTTTTTCTTACCATTTATTTTTGGCTCATATGACATATGGATGGATAGATTTCAGCACATTACTGATTTTGAGTTATTGTACTTAATTTTGTATTCTGCAAATGTTGCATTTCTTCTACCGTGTATGTCAATAAAATCAGTGACAATAATTAGGAGATGAATTATGATCATCTCAATTAGCTCAATAGATCGGTGAACTTAGAGACACGGACGCACTGTGTCGTTCATCTGACGCACGAGCTTTAGGGTGGAAACGTGACACAGTTATTTGACCTTGAAGATGCTCGACGCCTGGTGTCCTCCACATAATATGAGAGTTTAATCTCCGCGTGGGCCACGTGTCAATGTTTCCAAACAAGAGTGCGCAGCTAATGTTTGACATTGGATCATAAAAGACGAGGTTGTTGTGCAGGAGATATGTGACACTTTTGTCCATCGATGTAGTATCGCACATCCTCAGCTTAGCTTGATTTGCCAGGTGTGAGGTAAGGCATTTGTGCTTTTAAAGAACTGAGCTAAATCCCTTGCAAAGCACTGATCCAGAGTCACAAAGAGTAATATCAGTGCTTATTCGGTGGAAAGGAAAAGCTTCAAGATGAAATCTTTTACTTATCATAAATGTGAGCAAATTTCCATAAAACTCTGAACAGAGAGACAATTGTTTAATTTGTGGCGCTTAAATCTCCTTAACCTGTGCTCCAGCAACTGACCAAACCTATATCTTGGATATACATTATAAGTTTAAATGAATCTGGTTACATGTTCAATATGTGGTATACGGTGCATCCAGAAATTATTCAGTGCTTTATTTTTTTCCACATTTTGTTATGTTACAGCCTTATGCCAAAATGGATTAAATTCATTTTTCCCCTCAAAATTCTACACACAATTCCCCATAATGACAAAGTGAAAAAAGTTTGTTTGGAATTTTTGCAAAATTATTATTATTTTTTTTAAAGCTAAAAAAAATCACATGTACATAAGTAATCACAGCCTTTGCCATGACACTTAAAATTGAGCTCAGGTGCATCCTGTTTCCACTGATCATCCTTCAGTTGTTTTGACAATTTGATTGGAGTCTATCTGTGGTAAATCCAGTTGATTGGACATGACTTGGAAAGGCACACACCTGTCTATATAAGGTCCCATAGTTGACAGTACATGTCAGAGCACAAACCAAGCCATGAAGTCCAAGGAATTTTCTGTAAACCTCTGAGACAGGATTTTATCAAGGCACAGATTGCAGGAAGGGTACAGAAAAGTTCTGCATCATTGAAGGTCCCAATGAGCACAGTGGCCTCCATCATCCATAAATGAAAGAAGTTTGGAACCACCAGGACTCTTCCTAGAGCTGGCCGCCCGGCCAATCTGAGTGAGCAAGGTAGAAGGGCCTTAGTCAGGGAGGTGACCAAGAACCCAAGAGTCACTCTGACAGAGCTTCAGCATTGCTCTGTGGAGAGAGGAGAACCTTCCAGAAGGACTCCACCAATCAGCCCTGTATGGTCGAGTGGCCAGACGGAAGCCCCTCTTCAGAAAAAGGCACAAGACAGCCCGCTTGGAGTTTGCCAAAAGACACCTGAAGGACTCAGACCATGAGAAACAAAATTCTCTGGTCTGATGAAACGAAGATTGAACTCCTTGGCCTGAATGCCAAGCGTCATGTCTGGAGGAAACCAGGCACCACTCTTCAACTGGCCAATACCATCCCTAGAGTGAAAGCATGATGGTGGCAGCATCATGCTGTGGGTTTTTTTTTTCAGCAGCAGGAACTGGGAGACTAGTCAGGGTAGAGGGAAAGTTGAAGGCAGCAATGTACAGAGACATCCTTGAAGAAAACCTGCTCCAGAGTGCTCTGGACCTCAGACTGGGGCAAAGGTTCATCTTCCAACAGGACAACACCCCTAAGCACACAGCTAAGATAAAGGAGTGGCTTTTGGACAACTCAGTGAATGTTCTTGAGTGACCCAGCCAGAGCACAGACTTGAACCTGATTGAACATCTCTGGAGAGATCTGAAAATGGCTGTGCCCTGACGCTCCTCATTCAACCTGATGAAGCTTGAAAGGTTCTGTAAAGAAGAATGGGAGAAACTGCCCAAAAATAGGTGTGCCAAGCTTGTAGCATCATACTCAAAAAGACTTGAGGCTGAATTGCTGCCAAAGGTGCTTCAAAGAAGTATTGAGCAAAGGCTTAGAATACTTATGTACATGTGATTTCTATTTATTTAATTAATTAATTAATTTGGGGGGGTATTTTTAATACATTTGCAAAAATTCCAAACAAACTTTTTTCACTTTGTCATTATGGGGTATTGTGTGTAGAATTTTGAGGGGGAAAATGAATGTTGTCCATTTTGGAATAAGGCTGTAACATAACAAAATGTGGAAAAAGTGAAGTACTGGGAATACTTTCCGGATGCACTGTACAGTTGCTGTCTGCTACACTGGAATATTTAACCCATACATAGAAAATGGGTATAGGAAAAAGAGATATTTAAGGCTTGTGCAATGTATCCATGTGCTGACTTCACAGAGTGACATTCTGTTTCTAGCTTGGTATGCATGAGGCTGCCTAGTCATTGTTCTACCAAAACCAGATTTTTTTTCTGTCATACCCTACTTATTGGGTATATTGGATAGAGTTTGGTTCCATAGAAACAGCAGGTCTGTCTCTTTGTCCAGTGCATCTTTCTTCGAAAGACAGAAAAATCACTCAGAGTGCAGATTAGAAAATGTTCACATGGAGCACAGGACTGAGGATTTCATCAAGCTCTATTGCCTAGCAACCCTTTGAGATAAACTAGAGCATTCTGCATTACAAGTGACAATGGGAACATAATGTGTTAGATCAGTGGGATCTTTGCCTCTGGAGAACATCACTGCCAGGTCAAAACCAGTTATGCAAATGGAGCCAAAGTTATGCTATTTTCTCAAAGATCAAAATACCATGCCTGCTAGTTTGAATCCATTCCTTTTTTGAATAATATAAATACATTTTATTGTTTTATCTCAAGTCACTTAATGACAGTGTTCAGTTCATAAGCTGTGTCCAGATCACACTGTCTTGGGAGGAGAAGACTACACAAACATCCCATATTGTGCCCTAAACCTGCCGTGCCTTTTTAAATGAACAGCCTTGCCTCACTGAGTGCCACAGCGTGCCTACAGGAGGACAGGGCAGATGGCTGAATGGTTGGATTGTTATTTAGTGTCAGGACAGAAAGAAACCCTTCTGTCCTTCTCTCCCAGTCATAGCAAAAAGCCCAGTGTTGAATTAACCCCTCCAGTGTTTGTTTAAATCCATCTGTCCATCACTGATTTAAATATTAAGTCAATGCTGGGAATTGTGTTCTGTGGTAAAATGGCCAGCGGCATTCTCTGGAATCGTGATATGGAACTGCCAGAACCTGAACCTTAATCCTACCAGTAGGTCTTAACTGTGCAATGCTAAGGAGTGCTTAGACAACTTGTGCTCTGGGCTGAACTTCACTAGTTCAATATTTTTGTAGTCATAGCACTTCGGACCAGCCCCTTTAACTAACAGCAGAACATGTTCTGTTTTATATACGCAGCACTACTGTTATCGCAGGCCAGTTAGCGAATGTGGCTGACAGTGTATTTAGACCATGCATCATCTGTATGGTGGATGCTAAAAACAACATGCAGAATTGGTTCTGTAGAACCTTATTCAGAAAATTATTCAGAATGCTCTTCTTTACCTAGACAAGTAGCATTTTAAAATCTTTGATATGGAGCTTATTACATAATAGTCACAGTAGGACATGATTGGATCGGTCCAAATTAGTTTTGCTCTGATGTGATGCGTTTTATCTTGGTTTGTCAAAAAATATTATTAATGCATCATATCTAAAGAGATAATAATACAAAGACACTGATATTGATTTGTATGAACTTCATGTTTTAATAATGTATGAGACAAACCAGAATTTGTTGTTGCTGTCTTTACCTACAGAGCAGTTAGTGAGATGCAAATGAAGATCAGAAATGAAATTCCATCCAGATTCATACAAATTATTACTGGTTTTATTTGTAGTGTAATGTGGCTTAAGAAGAAGTCACGCATACATTCTAACACACTGTTACAAGACAGCAGTCATTGGAGTTATCCTTGATTTTATCTAAGCACTTGGCTTTTTCACATCAAGAACCCTGTCTATAAACTGGATAAAATGTTGTCAAGATGTCTTCAGATGTGATCTTATTGTGTTGCTCAAATGTGCTCATTTGTGTGTGCATATCTGTGTGCATACAAATATTTTAAATGAAGAGTGTGAATGGTAGATTGGTATATTGTCCCTCTCTATAGGCCTGAGGCATACTAAAACCCTGCTGTATTGATGATATCTGCACATTTGAGTTTGTGGTGAGCTCCGGGTGAGCATCACCTAGCAACGCCACCGTTCCTCAGACTCTTCTGACCTACACTGATCAAACATGGCTGTGTCTGTAAGATGAAGGGCCTACTTATTTGTGACCAGCTATATTTTCCTTAGCACTGTATTTTGAGCCAGGGGCAATTCTAAGATTTTAGCCTTAGGGGGCTCAGCCCCAGTAGAGTATAATGTATAATACTTCAACAGCTGAATGCAATGGGACATTCTCCACATTTGTGTGCACATGTGCAGATGTAGTTTATACTTATTTTGAAAATAATTCAACAGACTAAGTTTAATAACCATTAAATATCAAACTAAGACCTATTTAAATACCTAACATATAGAAACAATATCTAAATGAGTTCTGCATCTGACAGCAGTAAGGCAGACCAGGGCATATAACAACACTAAGGAAAATTTGTGTGCAGAGATTAAGGCCTTGTAGTGGTAGTGTCGTGCTTTTGTGTTGTTTGTAGGGTGTGTGTGACATAGTGGTGCTGGTTGTATGGCATATGTAGAAGGTGAGTTATCATGCAGTGTAGAGCAGGATTCTTTAATCTGATCTGCAAAGGGCAGGTATAGTTACATTTTCATTCCAAATAAGAGAACCAAAATGTAGTCAGCTGTTTAAACTCAGACTATTTTATTTATCAAGTTGAATCACTTTTGCATCTGTGGAAAAGAGTGATGATCCTCAGTTTAAACCACCAAGCCATCACTTCATTGTGAAACTTTGTGTAGAGGTGAAGAGAAAAATTTACAGCTATCCAAAAAATGTAACAGTTGGGTAGGGTGAAGAGGAAATGTTTGGAGTCAGAAAGGTGGATCGATCCCCTATCTCTGTCTATGAGAAACTCCTGTCAGAAGTTATATAATTTGCCCTCTCACCCAGTATGACCACATAAGGTCATACTGCGTGAGGAAAAAAAAACAACTTTCGGATGTCCATCTATAGAAAAACAGACATTGCTTCAAGCTATGCAGGAAAACCTCTGACCACTTTAGTTTAGCTAAAAAGGGCTCAAGTTATTTTTTTTCATCTCAGTACACCCCGAAAAATGATCCAGATGAACTTAATCAACAGGTGAGCTTTAATAAACATTTCCTTGGTAGTTGCTCAGTTTACATTGCATTTTAACATCATTGTAATTCTTGGATATTTAAAAAGTATAACTTTGCTAGCACAGCCTGCTGCAGCTGTCTGCATTTTCCACTCAAGTTTTACAGTTAGATTACAAGGACAATTTGTTGTTCATTACAAGCATCAGAATTTATATATCCACATCCATATAACTTACATTTATCCAACTATGTGTTAACTAGCCACCACTGTTTTGCTACACCTCTAATGCACACTGAGCAGCAGAAGAAAACCTCTTCAGTTCAGTTTAAACCAAGAAATCACAAAATGAAGGGGAGAACTATTTGAGAAAATTGTGGAATTTTTTTTTTAGGGAGCTTGGACAAAAAAAAAAAAAGCCTTCTCAGATCTTTCAGTCATGGTTTGTACTATGAAGTTTTGGCTTTTGCTCTTTAAAAAGCTAGTTCAGTAGGGCATTTGGGAGAATAGCTGCCTTTTAGCCAATAGCATATTTGGGAAAATCCAACTTTCTGTTGTAAGGAGCTACTGATCGCCACCCTCTGGTATTTAAAGATTTGCCAAAGGTTACAACAGAATTTAACATAATTGGGATTTTGCCTTAGTGACCTTGTTTCTGAATGTTTCAACTAAATCCTCTTCCCTTTCAGAAGCATAATTGCCTAGTCTGTGCTAGCCATGAGACAGCTTCCAAAACTACCAACTGCAGAGAACACCAAAGCTGGTGAAGCACCGGTATTTCCACAGCAAATTAGAAGCTCTGAGTGGTTACCATTTAATATTTTTATAGACAGGCTTAAGGCAGGGATGCACAAATGGGAAGTATTAATTTGATCAGGGCCTACTATTCATGCCATGGCACTTACATCCATCACTTATCACATGTAGCTGGGCTGAGCGATTTCCCAATTTGACCATACTCTCTTACCCTTGTTATTGTCTAATCTCAAAATCTTTTCCCCCAATCCCACCCTGCACAGACGTCCCGCCTTGTCTGACACGCACGTGGTGGCTAGCATTTCCACTGCTGTCCCCCATTCTTGGTTCTCATCTCTCCCAGCGGTGCCTGTTGGGGCCAGCGCAAACCCAGCACAGCCATGCCTAAGAGCAGCAAAGTGACGCAACGTGAGCACAGCAATGAGCACGTCACTGAGTCAGTGGCTGACCTACTGGCCCTCGAGGCTCCCATGGACTACAAAAGTAGCCAGATGAGCATGAACAGGGCCGGGGGAGGCCCACCACCAAGGGGCAAGCAGCCGGACATTTCCCCTGACCTGGAGGATGGCCGACCGGCCTGGAACAGCAAGCTGCAGTACATCCTGGCCCAGGTGGGCTTCTCGGTGGGGCTGGGCAATGTCTGGCGTTTCCCCTACCTGTGCCAGAAGAACGGAGGAGGTAAGTCAGCAGCGATTGGTTTTAGTGTCTGCAGCCAAAGTCGTGACATTGTCATTACAATGCCACATGGTGTTGATGAGAAATTGGATTTTGAGCGGCTTTCTTTAGTAAAAGTCATAGTTTGAAAATAAAATAACTGCGCAAAAATTTTAGAAGTGCGTTATCACTGTAATACATAACCGGCGACGCAAAATAATGTTCCGATATCAGAGTTATTTTTCACACTGTTGAACCCTTACATAACACTTTAGAGAAAGCCCTTTGGGCCTTACCAGGTTTTGGATTTGCAGTCCTTGTCTTTGGAAGTTATTGAATGGAGAGTTACGGCGGCAGTTGTCTAGGGAAGCTGAAGCCACTGGCAATTTACAAACAGGCTGGTCAAGGCCATGGTGGGCATGATTTGTAATCGCACTTTCCCCATTACATTTCTAGCCGCAATAGCTGTGGCTGCTTGTCTTGAGGCCTAAACTGCAACCTAACATCAAATCTACTGTACAAACCTATCATAAGGTACCATACCTTACAATGTTACATAGGGGATGCTATGAAATAAGTCTAACCTTGGAGTAGAAAGAGGTATTTACAAATGTCAATTAAACCAGAAAGTGTCATTAGCAAAGAGACTAAAATGAGTCAGCAGTGATGCGTCATCATTTTCTGACTTGGTAAGATTTCTGGTTTGTTTGTGTTTGAATGAAGCTGCCTGAAATCAAGGCACCAGGTTTTTTTATTTTTCTATCTTAGCCAGCAGATTTGCTGAGATGGAAAAGATGACTTTCAGATTAGGACTGCGCAATACATAGTTTCTTAATCATTATCAAAATTTGGCCTTTGCAGTACTGATATTGCAGAGGACTAGAATATTTATCCTTGTGTGCTGTGAGCATCCGGACCGGCGGGTTCTATGAGTGTTCTATGTTTTGATAAATCTTACCATTTATATGTTCCAACAAACAAAACATTTTGGTCCAAATAATGCAGGTTAGCCTTCAATCATATAATTTCAGGGATTTAGCACTGAGTTCAAACACATCACAACTGCAATATACAATATCATCTCAATGTAGGATTTTTGCCTGCTTTGTGCAGACATATATCAAATGACATCTCTTGACAATTGCTCCACTGCATTTGTGTATAGTTTTATTTTTATGTTGGGCATGAATGCTGATGTGCCGACAAGCCAAACATTGCACCTGGGGGAATTTTTTCATCTCAAGTCCCGGCTTGTCTGGTTGCCATGGAGTTGCCACTTCCCTTTGACATCCCACTGGGTCTTGTCTCCTTCTACCTCCCTGCCTGCCTCTCTGTTCCCTTACTTCCTGTCTCCTCTATTCTAAGCGAGGTCTGCAATTTCCCTTCCATTACCAGCAAACATAAATAACCCACAGACAAAAAGCCACACCAGAGCAACCGTCAGTGGGCAAGATTGACAATCAAACCGACGGTGAGCGGCTTTTTTTGGTTGAAGCTTATCAAAGAGCTGTACTCTCTGACCACCCCCAGCTTGAATTACATTCATAACCTCGCAACAAACTGGAGGTTCGTATAACGTAATCTCTGGCTTTCTCAGCTACTGTTTCGAGAGTGCTCTCTGACTTCAAACGGTGGCTTGTGAAAAAGAGGATCAAGGTGTAGTTGGTCAGCTCAGGGTGAAATCTCTGTCGCTATGGAGCTGCTTGACATCAAACACCCAGGTGCTGAGTTGCTGTTTCAGGTTCTATCTCACTCATGTTTGCTGGGGCATGAGCTGCCAATATGATTTTGGCTGTTTTTGCAAAGTAGAAATAGACACTGGACAATTATTAATAAGCAATTAATGAGCACATGTTCTTTTTTTTGTGTCTAATGTTTACCAGAGAAGTACATAATGCAGGGAAATGTGAAGTATATAAACAGAAGAGAAGAGCTATTGAGTAATGAGCAGTGGGTACACTGACACATTGCACAGAACAGACAACAATAGTATATTATGATTACATTGTTGCATACCACAATTGCAGTATGCCTTGCAATTAAGTAAAACATACATACTGAAGAACACATGATATGACATAAAGTTGGGTCTGCAGTACTTTGAGCCAAATTATTTAAATTTCTTAGATAAAGTAAATGCTGTGATTCATCACAACACAGAACCCTCATCTGGAGCATCTGAGGTTTGGTCAGGAAGCTGTTGGCAGACAATAACAAATGTTATTTGCTCCAGGAGTAAATTACATAACATGGCTTTCTGCAATGCCATTTTAGCTGATCAGGGTGATAAGGTAGTGGAATGTACTTATTTTTTAAGTCTAAACTTAAATGAGCTTTTCATACACCAGAATAAGAGTAATAGGTATAAAACATAACCACAATGCTAGCCCGTGAAGCTAAGGACCATTTGGTAAAGACAAAAATACCATAATAATAGACTATAATAATTGATCTTTTCCTATATGAGATGACAGTTCTGGCTTCTGATTAGGGCAACTCTTGGTAAGGTTATGATAAATGCAACTGTCTTTTCAGGTGCATACCTTGTCCCATACTTCATCCTCCTCATCCTCATCGGGATCCCACTCTTTTTCCTGGAGCTGGCTGTGGGTCAGAGGATCCGCCGAGGGAGCATTGGAGTGTGGAACTACGTTTGCCCTCGGCTGGGCGGCATCGGCGTTTCCAGCCTGATGGTGAGTGGGCAGATATTAAGGTCAATGGCTGGTGGTATCATTCTTTACCTGGTCTTTTGGGTTTTGTTTCACTAGGGCTCCAAATTCTGTGTAGAAAGAGAGAGATAGTGGACATTTCTGAAAACAGTTCACTACTTCTGTATACCTTTGAGGTGCTCAACATTAGGTGGGACGGAATCCAGAGCGGGTGGTGAAACAGAAGTCACTGACTCGCTATACTTCACTCATCACATTGTCACACACAGTTCACACCTATCAGGTGCTTTGTTTAGCCTGTGTCTTTAACATCTTCATCTCCAGTGCAGGACAGCAGAAGTAGCCCTACAACAGTGACTATATCTGCTTATTTCTAATCTTAGAACTCAGAGTTCACATGGCAAGGTCAGTAAAGGGAAGGAACCTTACATTTTTGATAAGGCTGAGTGCTCATTTTTTCATTTTGTACTAAAATCATACACTGACCTTCAGTCAGGTGAACATCTACAAAACTTCCCTACATCAAAAAAGAAAGGGATGAAAACTGATTTCATTTCACAAAAGTAACTCCATCAAGACCACTTGTTGACAAAAGAAAGTGAACCTAATGAGTACACGTGTCTTGTCTTGGAAAGGTCTTACAAAGGAACAATGACTGGTCTTGCACCACAGCCATTTTGACTTCAGATTCTGTTCACTACCATGAACATAAGGAACAGAAATGGTTTAAGGCACATGTAAGTAGTTAAGACCAGGAAAACAGGAAATGGGTTTGCGGCAAGGAGAATTGCTATTAATACCCAGAAAGGTAGACATGCCAGAGAGAAAATTTGCTTTAATAATTCAGTAACTTTTGTGGCTGTGGACTTGTGACGTAGCCAGAAACCATTTGCTTACTGGGTCGAGAGACTTTGCCAGTAAAACATACAGATTAACTGCCCAATGGTCCTGAACCAGACAAATGTAGATAATAATGCTATTTTCAAATAAGCAATTGATGAACTATTGTCAGTTACAATTTATAAATATGAACATTGACTTTTCTATGAGAAAGATTGCTTATGCCAATAATGAAAAACATCTGGATCTGTCCAAGATTTTAATAGTTTTTCTCTTTCCAACCCCCAACTACGCCTCCCTCTCTCTCTTTGGGGTCAGGTGTGTGGATTTGTGGGTCTCTACTATAATGTGATCATTGGCTGGAGCATCTTCTACTTCTTCCAGTCATTCCAGTATCCTCTGCCCTGGAGCGATTGTCCCATCAGGAGAAACGGCAGCCAAGCTAGTGAGTGCAGCATGAAACCCACATGAAAAACCCACTCTTCACTGGCTCCTTCTCTTGGATATATAACTGGTCTGAATGATATGAATCTGTAGTGTGCTAAATAATCTATGCCATGTTATTTTCCAAATGAAAATGGGCAAGGTTAATTAGTACCTGTCATGTATCTTGTCTAACATGAAAAACGCCTGGTAAAGAACAGTGAATGTTTGATATAGATCTGTTTGATTTTACCATCATTATTAATTTTTAGCTTTCAAAACTATTCAGACTGCCATCGATTATTGCATGTTTGTGTTAAGCACTGTCCAGGCATCCTTCTGAAAGAACCCTATTAAGAGTTTGATAGGACCTGCCTTGGGGTTGATTTGTATGAATGTTCCCAGCATACCCTGTCACCAGTGCCTTTGTGTGACAGACCTGAGGGTGCATTGGTGCAGACACATTTGTTGTCTGCTGAAACACAAGAAGGCAGCTGGGGGCTTTGCGTGAACTAAAGAAACCCCATAATTTTTAGTTTTCAATCATGTATAGAATGTAGATTAAAACCAATCATGGCAGATTAAAATTTTCATTGTGCTTTTTAATATTTAAAAATAGAACTGTAATATTATTTATTTAAGACAATGGAAATTTTGCTTATATACTGCTTGGAATATGGGCTGTACTGAACACATCTAACAGCTGCATGCCATATTCTGCAGTGAGACAACGACATTCTGTAACGTTCTTTGTTGCTCTTCCACCTGAGCAGTTGTGGAGCCAGAGTGTGAGAAGAGCTCAGCCACCACATACTTCTGGTACCGTGAGACCCTGAACATTACCAGCTCTATTGCTGACAGTGGAGGGCTGAACTTGAGAATGACCCTGTCACTGCTGGGCGCCTGGGTCATCGTCTGCCTGGCAGTCATCAAGGGCATTCAGTCATCCGGAAAGGTGAGGACTACACAATACACATGCTCGTTACACTACACAAAAGAAATCTCATGCGTCCAGTTTTTCTACTGTACCTGAAGAGAATAACAACCTTTAAATTTAAGGAGTAGCATCTAGTCCACAATTTCAGAAATGAAACTCAGAAGTCAGCTAAATGCCGTAAATGCAAATGTAAATTCTCCTAGACACAAACACTTTTCCCTACCTTGTCAGATCATGTAACTGATCTTGACAAGAGAACTCTCTCACCACCTCCCTGTACATGATGGGTATGCGTGCTCTGTTTAGGTGATGTACTTCAGTTCCCTGTTCCCCTACGTGGTGCTCTTCTGCTTCCTGGTACGTGGACTCTTTCTTAAGGGAGCTGTGGATGGCATCGCTCACATGTTCACCCCTAAGGTAATATACCAAACTCACTTGAAGAATGCCTCAAGGGTTCAGTTTCCCAGGGCTGTAAGCAGAGCTGCAACAGAACTCATGTGCCCACAGCAAATACAAAGCTCTAAAATGCTGCTGAAATGTAGCTGACTGCAAGGGCTTACTCTCCTCCACTTATCCCTGTGTCATAGTGTGCTACTATTACTGTTGTCTCCTCCCAGTGGTGAACTCAGAGCGATGTGGCCCATATTCATAGAGCTACTCGTTACTCATGCATGTCCAGAAGGTAAATTAAGATGTAAAAGTGAGTGATTAAGAAATTGACTATAAGAAGGTATAATTTTTAAAGTAATAAATTATTGCCGCATGGGTCTGCCACTGAAAGGTGAGGGAATTGTCTCAAAGTGACAAAATGCCACGTTTTCTTAAAGTATTTTGATGTGTCATGATCATGCATGGGTTACACTTAGTGCAGAAGTGACATAATGCATCAGCTGCAGTGCACATCTGCCACCAAATATTTTTTCAGTGTCTGGTCATTATCCTTTACTCCTGTAATGTGTCCCTGCAGTTGGAGATTATGCTGGAGCCGCAGGTCTGGCGTGAGGCTGCCACACAGGTCTTTTTCGCTCTGGGCCTGGGTTTCGGTGGGGTGATTGCTTTCTCCAGCTACAACAAGAGGGACAACAACTGCCATTTTGATGCTGTACTGGTCTCCGTCATCAACTTCCTTACTTCCATCTTGGCCACGCTGGTGGTATTTGCTGTGCTTGGATTCAAGGCCAACATCATGAATGAGAAATGTGTGGTAGAGTGAGTGGTGTCCTTTACTTTATTTACATACCGCATTTGCTACTGATGTCAATGAGGATGGATGAGTGTAATGAATAGGATTATTATATCTAATATTCCTAATGTACACTGAAAGGCTACTTTATTAGAGACACCCATCTTGTAGAGATGGACCCCCTTTGGTCTTCAGAACCACAACAATTCAGTATGGCAAAGATTCTATTAGGTGTTGAAATTGTTCTGCAGGAATCTTGGCCCATGCAAACAGAAGAGCTTCTCACATTTGCTAAAAATTAGATGTGGGTACCAACATGCTCTTATCAGCTCATTCTAACTCATCCCAGAGCTGCTCTCTAGGATTAAGATCTTCGGACTGTGGAGGCGAAGGAAGCAAGGAAAACTCACTGTCATGTTCCTGGAACCAGCCCATGGCTATACAACCCTTGTGGCATGGTGCATTGTCCTGAAAGTGTCCTGCCATATGGTAAACAGCTGCCATGAAGGGAAGAACTTGGTTGGCCACCGTGTTTAGGTAAGCACTACTGTCCAAGCAACCATCCACAGGTATCAGAGGACCCAAGTTGTGCCAAGAAAGCATTCCTCGCCCCATTACTCCACCTTCACCAACCTGAACTGTTGACACCTGATATGAAGGGTTCATTAATTTATGCTGCTTGTGCCAAATTCTGACCCTCCCATCAGCATGGTGCAACAGAAATCTTGATTCATCTGACTAGCCAATGTTTTTACACTGCTCAGTGATCCAATATTTACCCACTTGAGTCTTGCCTTTCTTGCCTTTCCTTAGACAGCAATGGCACTTGAACTGGTTGTCTGCTATTATGGTTCATCCATGCTAAGGAATGATGAGTGCATTTGGACACATTTAGTTGGAGCACCAGCATTGTATTTGGCTGCATTTTGCTTGACTGAGTACCGCATGTTCGTTAGAATGATTCTTAACATCCTCCTCTGACCCCGTTTGTCGACGAGTTGTTTATGTCCACAGGATCCCCTTTCGCTGGATGTTTTCCCCCACCATTCCTGGCATTCTCAGCATCGTTGCAGGGGGAAAACCTCATAAGGTTGGCAGTTTTTGAAATACTGGCCCCTGCTTGTCTAGCACTGATGACCATGCCTTGTTCCAAGTTGCACAGATTGCTTGATTTTCCAATTCTAATGTGTATTCACAGTGAAAATGATCCACGGAAAACTTGCTCACCTGATTTAATACTGTACTCCGGCATCACATGTTTAATTTTCATATGTGTCTACATTCCAATCGTGAAAGGCAGGTGTCTCTAATAAAGTGGCCATTCACTGTAAGTTGGGCATTTCTGAGTTACTGTTCAGGGTACAACCTGTTATGAAAGCATAGAAACATTGATAGGTGATGACACAAAATATTGACATTGAAATCCAAAATTACTGTAAGGTAGATATCAGAACAAGCTGTGTTATCTTTGTTTTTAGGAATGCTGAGAAGATCTTGGGCTACTTGAACTCAAATGTCTTGAGTCACGATCTGATTCCTCCTCATGTTAACTTCTCCCACCTGTCTTCATCTGATTACACTGAAATGTATGAAGTGATTAAAATTGTGAGAGAAGACAGTTTCGCTCAGCTAGGCCTGGAACAGTGTCTCCTGGAAGATGAACTTAATAAGGTGATCTGCTAAAATGTACCTGTAAACTAGCATTTTACTAATATTTCACTGTTAGATCAGTCCTTTTGAATGACAACTACAGTTGTTTTAACTACAAGGGACTGAAACTGTTTCTGAGTCTCTGACTTCCTCCCGCAGGCCGTCCAGGGCACTGGTCTGGCCTTCATTGCTTTCACAGAGGCTATGACCCATTTTCCAGCATCCCCGTTCTGGTCGGTGATGTTCTTCTTCATGCTGATTAATCTGGGCCTGGGTAGTATGATTGGCACTATGACGGGCATCACCACACCTATCCTCGACACCTTTAAAATACGGAAGGAGATCCTCACAGGTGAGAGCTAGTACCCAAACAGAGAACAGGATTTAGCCCTATATAGAAACAGTCTGGAGGTCTGTGTTTGAAATGATTTTTGATTTCTATATATGTCACAACTTTCAAAGACCCATTTATTCCTTGAGTGGCTGAATTGAACAATTAAAAAGGTGGAAAAGGACAGTTGTCTGCTACATGGCTTTTCACTTTTCAGTTTGATTTCATATTCAGGTAACACTTTTATGGCTGATTTCTTGTACAGAAGATAAATGTGTCCAGAAAATGAAAAACCTGTTTGCAGTTTGGCAAATTATCTAGTGACTTTTCGTAACAATATACTGTAAGGCCCTAAGACAATCTGAGCCAAATTCATAAAACCTGCTGCCAGATTTAACATGAAATTAACAGCAAATGTTGCCGTGGTAACACGTGTCCTCATTCATAACTGGATTTTTCCAGTGTAGTTTATCATTTGCATGATATGGTGCTACTGCATTTTATCTTCATTTGCATATTACATTAACGATTCATTATAGACTTGTTCAAATTAACACAGCACAGTGCAGACTGCTCTCCGCCTGGATCGGTACAGAGTATGTCCCTTATTTTAATTTTTTTTCAGACTTGTGATTCTGTTAGGATGACATACACCATTATAATCTTGTCAGCACAAGGGAGCTACAGGTTTCAGAGCCAGGCCCTGCAGTTGCTCTCCACGGCCCGTTTAAGCCAAGAGATGTCATGATGATGACAAACTAGTTAATGCAGCATACAGACTACTAGCATAATAAAAGTGTGTATTATGTTCACATGTGAAATGTAATGATATATTCTTCAAATAATCTATTTATATAGAGATGACATTAACGTGACTGTCCAGATTGACAGCTCTCAATGATCATTTCACACATGCAAATCTATAAAATTGTGCACATGCACCCATTTAGGTAATTTATTTAAAATGCACATTTTTGGTCTTTTTGAAGTGAGCATGATGGAAAACTTTGCAACTCTAATAAGAGTACAAGGAGGAAGGTGACTTGCTTGAACAGGATTTCAGAATACTATGAACTTATGCCATAAGAACTGTACATTTAGGTGTTGCAGAACAATAAACTATGTATAGATATAGACTGAGGAGGGAAACGTTTTCACCAACCTGAACTGTTGACACCTGACATGAAGGGTTCATTAACTTATGCTGCTTGTGCCAAATTCTGACCCCATTTTACAGTGTATTGTTACCACAGTTCTCAAGATGCACTGTCAAAATGTATGCAGGCTTTTATTTAGTGGACGCATATATCTTGACCTCCGTTAGGACCCTATATATATGACCTCTAACCCTCACATGTCCTCAGTGGCTTGCTGCATCGTGGCCTTTCTCTGCGGACTGCTCTTCGTCCAGCGCTCGGGGAACTACTTTGTCACCATGTTTGATGACTATTCTGCCGGCCTGCCTCTCACCATTGTAGTCATCTTGGAGAATGTGTCTGTGGCCTGGATATATGGCACCAAGAGGTAAGCGGCATATTTTTAGCATCACATTCAGGTTGTGGAAGTTTGCACAAGCTCCTGAGCACAAGATGCCTAATCTAAATCTAAAGTTGTTCCGTTTGTGCCCATTTGAATGATAAATACTTGTGTGATGTTTACCAGGTTCATGCAGGATCTTGAGGATATGCTGGGCTTCAAACCATACACATTTTATTTCTACCTCTGGAAGTACGTGTCTCCAGTCTGTCTTATTGTGCTCATTTCTGCCACTGTTGTGGAGATGGCCATTAGTCCACTTGGATATAATGCCTGGGTTCAAGACCTGGTGAGTATAGCAGTTTTAAAAGCCTGCTTATCTCACTCATTGATAAAAGTCCTGCCTTTTATTTTTCATCCTCAAACACACACATACATGCATACTTTCTTTTAGTACGCCTATCAAGTGCAAAAACATTCCTACATGGTCCATTGTTTTTCTTTTATACATTACAAACTGCGATTTTATAATTGCTAGTTGTTTTATGTAATGTCTTTTACCATTTTGTAAACTGTTTGTTGGTTTTTTTTCTTTACCTTTAAAGCAACTTTGTGTCCAAGTAAGACTTAGGCCCAATGCCATTTCACCCTTTGCCCCTACCACTTAGCAATCCCTCTGCTACATGTTCCTCCAAATGGAGATTTATCAGAGGTACTCTCCAAATGGAAGTAGTATGAGAATTTTCTTATAATGTCTTGGGAATAACCAGGAACATGGCTCTACAAGTAACCAAAGAATCCTACAAATCTAAGTAGCCTATAATAGTAAGACAACTTTTTTATCTTTAGTTTCATGTCATTTCAATGCATCATGTCCTTTTCTTCATAAGTATTTAAAAATGGCTAGTGTTGCATCGTTATTGCTGATTGTGCATGACAATCCTGTATTATGACACATTTTCATGTCACAGCCCCCCCCCCCCCCCCACACTTTGAAAGCTTATAAGTTCCAAAATGTAACTGAAGTCCAGCAGTGAGGTGGACTTTACCATTCCTCAAATATCAATTCAGACTTGCAGGGTTGCCAACAGAGCACTGCTAGTTGCCTGGAATGAAGCAATGTTGTTTTTTGTTTGGTGACCAAGTGATACATGAAATTGAAGGTGTGAACAAAAACTGTACACAATCACAAAAGGTCTATAGTCTATGCAAGACAGATCACTACAGCTGAGAAGAGTATGTTGGAAACATCTGGCAAAAACTTGTTTAGTCTGTTTATATAAAAGCCATCAACTATGATTACTGATGACATATGAAGTTCTTGAAGGGGAAGATTTCAACAACTACCCGTTAACTCAGTTCTAAGGGGCAAGATGAGACTCTAAAACACAGAGTAGGGGTAATTATATTGGCCCCAATATTTTTTCACGAATCTTACTTTACGCTTTCCTGCTCCAGGCCCTAGAGAGGTTCCAGAGCTACCCTCCATGGGCAGTGGCCATGTGCTTCGCCCTCATTGGAGTAGCCATGCTTCCTCTGCCCCTCGTCTTCCTCGCTCGCCACTTCAACTGGCTCCCCGACGGCTCCAATAAGCTGTCCGTTTCCTACCGCAAGAGCCTGACGAAGGACGCCTCCAACCTGGAGGATGAGACGCGCTTCATCCTGGGGAAGAATCCCAGTGAGGCTCCTTCCCCCATGCCCAGCCACCGGGCCTACCTGGGTCCAGGCAGCACATCACCAGTGGAGCTCATCACCAACTCCACCTCTATCAGCGGCTATGGCAGCAGCTATCAGACCAACCCTGCCCCGCCCAAATCTGAGTCATGAACAGGCTCCGGCCTCCCCCCAACCTGTCCAGCAGAGACTGAGGCTGAGCTGGATGCAGTAAGGGAGAGACACGAAGAGGGGGGAAAAAAGGCAAGGACTAGAAGTGAGAATTGCAGCATCTGTCACACTTTAACCCAAGCCATACAAAAGGGAGGGATGAGGGATTCATAACAAATACAGACAAAACAGAAGGAAAACAAGAAAACTACCTGCCAAGGACCCTGTAATCACCAGGTCACCAGACCCAGCTCTAACTAGCATAGGGTACATTAATGCCTTGTCTCTCTCCTACCCACCCATCTGGATGAAAGCTACTAAGTATTTCTACTGATGAGGGGAGGGACAGGGAACACTGCAATTCCCTGCAATTCTGAGGCCCACACAACCTGCTGGTGAGTGTTTTACTATGACTGCCCTGATCAATATTATTTATTAATTTGCCTACAGATGAATATGAATTAAGCTTACATCACTGACTTAGCCCTTTAGCACAATGATGGATAAAGCACAGTTTTAAGGCATTTCAGTATGGTTTTCTCTGTAAATCTCCTGCCTGGGTTAAGGTGTGCACAAAATTGCAGTAACCTAAGATGATGTAGTGGTTTGAGGCCCTGGAAGAACCTTCTAGACCTCTTGGTGTCTTTGTTTCCATAAATGCATTTACAGAACTGTTATTTGTGGGACAAAAGGAAGCACAAAAAAAAATCTTATCTATGGTGTGCCTCTTAAGTGTGATTTAACCAAGCACATTAACCAAGTACTTGACCAGGTACCACAACAGTGAAGAATATGCTGTATATTTAATGCAGATTTAATCAATAGTGTTTATTGTAATTTTTGTCTTTTATAAGTGTTTACTCCCATAGAGTGCATAGGCTCAGCAGTCTATCCTAAAATCACACGTTATTGACCAAGTCTCTCCACTAGAGGGCAATATAAGTACAAAACAAATCCCACAATACAAACATCAATTCAGTATCAATGCTTGATTTTCCTTAGGGTTTCATTGAAAAGGCATCACTGCATTTATGAAAATAATCCTCAAACAAATATGTAGAGGTAGACAGTCTTCATTTAGTTTTAGAAATTAAACGAATGCCTGATGGCAAAGGAGTACAAAAAAATCACGTTTTTGAGATGAGTAACAAGAGTTCCACGAGTCTTCACTGAGCACAATTATATAATTCCCATATTATAACAGATTTAATAACTTTGCACTATAATCAAGTATACATATAGCTTATGAGAGGAAAAGGGGCTATTCATTACCCATTAGGCCTGGAAGAGATGCCAATGCCTGATGAGCGATAATCGTGGTGACACACACAATCTGCATTTTGTTTTTTTTGTTATCATTTTGCATGGAAATGAGCTGCCTGAAAAAAAGGCTAACCACCCTACTGTAAATACGGCAACACGACATACTCATTGAAAAAATATCTTGTTTTGAAAGTTACATTCTGATTAAAAAAACAAAAAGGTCCTGTAAGAACTACCACACACTTCAGCGCTTTACTTAACTAGCTAGGTGTTTGATAACAGAAACTGTCGTGAATAGTGATATGTAAGCAGTAAACCACTTATGAGAACATTTAGTTAGCTGTGAGAGCACAGGCACAATTAACTATTAGGACAAACCAAACCGATACGAGTGCCTGGGCACTTCACAAAGATATTTTCTACTTTTAACATATAACAATGTTAACCAGTAGCCTTAGCATGGGAAACAAGCTAATGTTAGACTGCAACATCACAGTAAAATGAGAAATATGCTACGGAGTGTTATGTAAAACATTAACTAGCCATCTTTAGCGTTCTGGTATTTGTTATTTTATTTATTTATCAAATTAGATATTTAAAAATTATTATTAAATTATGTTTTAAAAAATTAACCAATCAGGGGTAATTAGCTAGTTGCATGTCAAGCAGAAATACTAGGCATTAACAAGGTTTTGAATTATTTGGAAGTTCCCTAGGTTAGGCCTCCATCCACCTTTGAAAAGCCGCTCCAATTTATATTCTTGTTTTTGTCTAGTCTAATTCTGTCTAAACTCGCTTTTCTTCATTTGTCATCCGTCATTGTCGTGTAAACTGTTGCTGATTAAATAAGGAATGAGCAGCTGTTGTGGTGTTTTTTTGCTGGTGGCTCCCGAAACCGTTCACTCTTGGCGCTTTCCGAGTGACCTCACGCGCTCACACGCGCAGTGATTGACACTCCTCCTGGCTCTGATTAGTTGCTTTGATATGGAAGCGGTGGGTGTCGTTGGGAGCTCAAGGTGGAGCTAGTAGAGCTTGATTTTTTTATTTTTTTGGACAGTTTATCTGTCTCGTGTACTGCTGTCAGAGCAGTGACAGTTTAAGTAAATATGACAAACTTATTTTTATACGGGTTACCTATGACAGCTTTAAGGACCAGACATTATTTCGGAAGTCGTTTATGTTTTCTGACTTTGTGCACACACATAACAGGCAGAGGCAGGGAATAAGCAGGTATCGACAATGACGGAAACCTTTGCCCCGGCCTCTGTGCGCTCTTCCCCGTGTAAATGTGCACCTCACGCCGTTCCCCTGGTCGACTGGTCGCTGTGCAGCCCGTCGGTACTCTCTGTTTGCTCCCGCGACTGTCACGATGATGACTCGCGGTATAAAAATAGACTTGGGCTGCTCGGTGCGAGGCAGCGGTTACCCGGGTGAACCCGCGTCCCAGACAGTGCGACTACATGCTAACGGAGGCACATCGAGTGAGGCGGAGGGCGGGTTGCAGTTCTCTGCATGGATGCGCTGTTTACCGTCGGTTTGTGGATCCCCCTGGCGACAAAGTGCGCTGTGTCTACGGTGTCAAAACATGTAGGGGGCTTCCACGATTCATCAAACGCAGATACTTCACGATGCTACCGGTATTACGTTTTCACACGGTTCTGCTCTCTCGACTGTGTGACGTGTTACATAGACGGCCTGAGTTAGCATAAATCAGATAAGGTGAGGTTGAATTATTTCAGTCTAACTTTTCTTTGAATAAAAATATTAAGAACACAGCTCTTCGTTGACATTAGGCCAAGCACTTAGGCCGAGGCTTGTTGATGTTTCATTTGAAATTTCATTGCAACCACTGTGTGTCGCTGTCTGCCAACGAAAGGTAGTTTGAAGGCGTGTCTGCCTCCTTTAACTCTTCCGCAGCGTCTCCAAAAATGTCAGTGGACCGGCCCCTGACCCATATTCCAATCTCCCTTGCCACAGCTGCAAGGTAGAGCCTATAATCATTTCTGTAACACTGTCTTGATATTTAGTCTCTGTGTATGCCTTTTGTTGCCCATTCAGACATAGCATATTAACTTTAACCCTGTTGTAGTCGAGGTCCCAGATTTGCTTGTTGCAAGCACATCCCTGATGGAGGGACACTGTTTGAAAAGCACTCAGCTGCTCAACTGATTAATGAGGAGGGCCAAACAGAGTGAGTGTGACAGGGAGGTGAAGGCCTCCTATTCAAATTTCCGTTGTGGACACCATAGACCTGCTCCCCTACCTTCAGTTTAGACATTACAAATATTTACAGCTCTGTGACAAATGAGAGCTGCACAAACAGAAGAACAAAGAGGTTCAAGCACTCAAGCACACAAACACACATACATACACACACGCACAATGAACTGCTAAGGGGAGGTCCAAGTACACACACATACATACATACATACATACATACATACATACAACGAACTGTTAATGGGAGGTCCAAGCACCCACACACACACACTCACTCACACATTCACATATGAACTGCTATGGAGAGGTCCAAACACACACCACAAAGCAAAACAAAAAACAGTGAGATACATTGACACCTAATTCTAAGTACAAGTTAATTAAACAACTTCTAGGCTATAATATTTGTTACCATTATGTTCTAATGTGTGATATCTTCAGTTAGAACACTGGATGCTAATGCTTGAAAATACAGTAACTTTCCCAAACAGAATTTTGCTGATCTCTCATTACATCTCTCTGTACATTTGGACTCTTGAAAATATTTACAATTTTAGAGCACCGAAGCCTTGCCTGATAACATCATAAGGCATCAAAAGTTAGAACATTATTCTAATGCATTAAGATGCTTTGCAATCAGATTGATACTGAGAAGAGTTAATCAATCTACAGGTGTATAGAAGCCATTGTTTATTCATGAGGAAGTAATATATCCTGTTATGAGGAAAGCATGTTACAGTGTGTGACAAATGGAAAACGATCACATATACTTTGTAATTGCACACCATATGAGCTGTGTCTGTACAGAGCCTGTGTGTGTGTGTGTGTGTACGTGTACTGGGGGAGGGTAAGCGCTTCATTTAGGGTTATGACTCATTAAGACAATCCAAAATTGACCAAATATTTATATTCAGTTCCTTTTAGCTGCTTGCTGAAAATCTCACTGCAGCATAATGCAGCACACTGTGAGCGTTAGGTGGTATAACTAAGTTGGCTTAACAAGGCTCAATTGGATTTGCTTAAAACTATTAAAGTAATTGCAACTCTGGGGCCTCTGATCATGTTTACTAGATCTCACAAGTAGAATAAATGAATCCAGTTCTAGCTTGCTTTATTTTCATGAAATGCAATACATGCATTTTGTATCATATTCTAGTGGTGTTGAGGCCATGGTATTTGTGAGCAAATTACTATAATTTATATGTATGTAAATTGTGATTCAAAATATAATAACTGTAAATATTGGTGTAAATTTTGTTAAATTACTTTGAGCAGTATATATGACTGTATACAAACAGGTGTATTACTGTATCACTGAGTATGTATGATGTACATTATAAACATAGAATATCTATTTTGTACATGTCTGTGTACAGCGTATGTGTTGTGTGTGATGACTGTGTCTAATGTGTCAAAAATGTGTGTTGGAAAATGCAGGGTGGTGTTTCATTTTCTTTTTAAGTTTGATGTGAATACTGATGTTTTCAGTGGTTCTTCCCTGTTAAAGGGCCTCAGGACCATGACCTGTCTGTGCTAAATGTGCTCTGGACTTCGTCATGTTACATAGAATGTTAATTCATTTTTTTTTTAAAGTAAGCTTTCTTTGTAAATGTTGATTTAATAGTTGATGTAGATGTCAACATATCATTTATTGCCAGCTGCACCTTTTGTACTTCATTCTGTGTGCGGTATCTGCAATATTATTGTTTGCTGCTGACAGATTTTGTGAAAATTCGAAAAACTTCATGCATTTCTTAGTTTAAAGTGATAATGTTGAGTGTGTTGGTTATCATTGCTATGATTTTGCAGTAAAGTTTTAGCTGAAGTGGCACATAATGTGCTAATATAAACAACAATGGAAAATAAATCAATTATTTAGTAATGCACTGTGGAAGTGCTGTTTTTATTGTTAGGAATATTTATGGTGAATGTAAATGCCATATTATTTTAATAGTTAAAAAAGTAATATAAACTTAAGTGTGAAGCACAGCCATGCCTTTTTTATGAATTGTTTAAACTTTAAATGATGTAAAGTCTCCACGTTGTGTGCAGTAATAGTCTAAGGTGCAAAAAGCAATATTTCTCCAGGTAGTTCAGCTAAATATGGGTTGACGGGCAGTAGGAGAGATTAAGTGTGAGGTAATATCAGAGTCATGGAGTCTGTTGGGACCAGCTCTGCATGTAGAACCTGGGACACTCTTACTGGTGTAGCTCTTTTCACACACTAGAAAGCTGCCATAATGCAGTATATTTTAGGCTGTTTAACTTGATATGACCCCACACCAAGCCTTGTTCCTTATGCAAGCACATGCATAAACTAGCCACACTTACACTTAGCTGTGCTGAAGACTCTTCTGATGTCAGTGTCATTGATATTGTACAGTATTTCTGATACACTTGATAATGAGCTATATGACTACTGTATACGGACCATCACAAAAAAATAAAGAGATGATTCTCAGAATTGTATGTGTTTCTTTCTTCAATTTCAAATATTGTGATATGCCTTCTGCCTGTTACTCAACACACAGCGTCAATTATACCAACAGGAAAACAAATATATCTACAGAAAATACACAAAGATAAATATGGTGCACATAGGAAATCGTAATCCGTATTTAAATTTTGTTGCTTTCTCTACTGACCTGAAATCAGCCAAGTGACCAAAAGGTATGTTGACGTGTGTTTTTGTTACTCAAACGTCCATCACAGAGGAGAATTGTAAATGCACTCATGATGGGCAGACATGAGACTTGATAGAGCTGCATCATTCTGGAGCATAATGATTCTGATTCTGAATCCTTCCTTCACAAATTGCAGTGTGTTGTGGGAGTTTTTAGGCTAGCTCATGCCCAGTGATAATTGGATTCCATTATATAATCATATTCATTGAACCACATCATGGGTAAGTGGAAAGTAAGGATAAACATGAAAATTCTGAATGATTTCATTATTAGAGATGATGGCACAGTGTAAAGCCCACTGATGGTTGGGTCTACGTAATTTAATGTTAAACAAATAGATTAGAAACTCTGACTCCTACCTAGTAAGGCAGAAATGGACCTCCTCCCAATCTGTGCATCAAGACTTTGAAGCTTCAAATACAGTCTGGCTTGACCCACCTTCCTTCAAGATTCATGGTATAAAATCAAGGCTCTTCTCTGTACTGGCATTTAACTGGAGAAATTAACTCTTACTAGCTGTCTGACCAGCCTTGCAATCTTCAAATTAAAATCTAAGAAGCTTACTTGAATGTAGCCTAATCATGCACTTATAGGCAGATTTTATATTTGCACTTTAACTGTCTTGTAATAGCATTTGAATTGCCTTGTATCTCATTCTACATTTGAACACACTCTTGTTTCTGGCAGTATTTTTGGTTTAAAAGTATTTTTGGATTGTAACCTACTAGCATATCCTAAGCATACTTTTCTGAGTGGACACCTAAGCACTGGCGCAAATCATTCTTGTAACGATTCTGCTGGCCCGAGTGCCGAAGGGCGTGGAGCAGGACGCACAGACTCCCTCGATAAAGTGATACATTTATTAACATAACATACGAATAACGGTGGCACTCACAACATTAACGGCAAACATAACGCACACATTTAACTAAACACAGACTACATACGTATTTGACACACAGCAGCAGACTAACAATAACCAACACAATACACACACTAACAGAGGTTTAAATAGACAAACACAAGAAGTTAAACCACGTGCAGGTGCGTGCAATTATGGAGGGCGTGGTTACAAATGGGGTGAAACCCCCTGCACGCGGCAGGCCGTACCACGTGACTGGGGGGCGTCCCGTGACAATTCTAGATCAGAGTATCTCCTAATTGTCATAAATGTAAATGTAAATTTAGATATTTCCCAGTCTTTAAAATTGAAGCCAAATTTTCAATTTCACATAAAACAGACAAATAGATCTTGACTGAAAAAAGCTTAATTCAAATGGAAATTCATATGCATTTGGTAAATCATTCAAGAGTAGACCACTAGTTCGTTATAGCACACCCACACTGTGGTTCATGTCTAGTCAAGCTTTTACCATATCACATATTTATAAACATGGCATGTGAGCTACACTATATTACCAAAACTATTCACTCACCCATCCAAATAATTGAATTCAGGTGTTCCAATCACTTCCATGGCCACAGGTATATAAAACCAAGCACCTAGACATGTAGACTGCTTCTACAAACATTTATGAAAGAATGGGTCACTCTCAGGAGCTCTGTGAATTCCAGCGTGGTACTGTGATAGGATAGCCACCTGTGCAACAAGTCCAATTGTAAAATTTCCTTGCTACTAAATATTCCACAGTCAACTGTCAGTGGTATTGTGAAGGTGAAAGTGATTGGGAATGACAGCAATTCAGTCACGAAGTGGTAGGCCATGTAAAATGACAGACCGGGATCTACGGATGCTGAGGCGCATAGTGTGCAGAGGTCTCCAACTTTCTGCAGAGTCAGTTGCTACAGACTTCCAAACTTCGTGGCCTTTAGATTAGCTCAAGAACAGTGCATAGAGAGCTTCGTGGAATGGGTTTCCATGGCCAAGCAGCTGCATCCATGCCTTACATCTTCAAGTGCAATACAAAGTGTCAGACGCAGTGGAGTAAAGCACATCGTCACTGGACTCTAGAGAAGTGGAGACGTTTTCTGGAGTGACAAATCACACTTCTCCATCTGGCAATCCAATGAACAAGTCTGGGTTTGGCGGTTGCCAGGAGAACGGTTCTTGTCTGACTGCATTGTGCCAAGTTTGGTGGAGGGGGGATTATGGTGTAAGGTTTTTTTTCAGGAGTTGGGCTTGACCCCTTAGTTCCAGTGAAAAGAACAGTTAATGTTTTAGCATACCAAGAGATTTTGGGTAATTTCATGCTCCCAACTTTGTGGGAACAGTTTGTGGATGACCCCTTCCTGTTCCAACATGACTGCACACCAGCGCACAAAGTAAGGTCCATAAAGGCATGAATAAGTGAGTTTGTTGTAGAAGAACTTGACTGGTCTGCACAGAGTCCTGACCTCAACCCAGTAGAACACCTTTGGGATTAATTATAGTAGAGACTGTGAGTCAGGCCTTCTCGTCTAACATCAGTGTCTTACCTCACAAATGCGCTTCTGGATGAATGGTCAAAAATTCCCATAAACACTCCTAAACCTTGTGGAAAGCCTTCCCAGAAGAGTTGAAGCTGTTATAGCTGCAAAGGGTGGGCCGACATCATATTAACAGATTAAAATTGGGATGTCACTCAAGTTCATATGTATGTGTAGGAAGATGAGCAAATACTTTTTACAATATAGTGTATGTGGAAATCAGCAGCTTGAAGAAAGGTGCAATTTTTAAAATGTTTTAAGTCTTCTTAATCATTGCATCACTATCTTATTTTCAGCTTCTGCTACAGGGGGTTATTGGGATGAACTACCTGGGTGGTAATGAAGATTAGGCAGGCTTTTCTGATAACTAACAAGTGGGAGGAGCCAATGCAACTGATTACATACTACTAGCAATTTGTGTTATCATGAAAGATCGAAAATACTGATCTGAAAGAACTTTGGGAAACAATTTAAAGTTGCTTTGTTTGTTTGTTTGATTGTTTAGCTACTCTTTAATTTCATCTTGACTTTTATATATATATATATATATATATATATATATATATATATATATATATAGCTACAAAGCCTGTGTCGAGTGATAAGGTGATAAGTAAACAATTTAATCATCACTCACTGGTCACTCTGCCGGTGAACTTGAAATCAATACAGTGAGATTGAAGTATTTTCAGCTAGGCTATAACACAACTTCCACTGAGGAGACTGTTTACTATTTTTTTCAATCATTCGGGAGTTCAGTGAAGTGTGTGTAGGAGAAGACATCTATTTTTTAATATATTCATTAACATGCGATAAAATGCATGATAAACAGTTGCATGACTACTGTCCAACAATATGGACAAACCAACTTCATCAAACGGTCCCTTCACTAGCCTTATTGGTAAAACAAGCACAGCAAAACCAGTAATACGTCTTTACTGCCTTAGGTGCTGTATTGTTTAAAATATTCCTTAAATCTCAATGTCATTCTTGCGGAATATAGAAGATATGAAACCACGTAGCTCACGGCATCTGCCCTGCCTCAGTCTTTAACTCCCAGTCCAGCCGCAAAACCTTCTGCGTTTAAAGTGTGCCTCTGTTCAGCCAACAGGAAGCCAGGCGGAAGACCAGGGGCCTTTGACAACACTCACTGGCTTGGCGCCAGTGCTCTCAGCTAACTGGAAACAATTAGTACATTTGGATCAATCATGAGCTTCCTGAGGGATCTGATGGAGCTGACATACAGAACTTGTGTGTTTGTGTGTGTGCAGATGTGTTTGTGTATGTGTGTTTATGTGTACACACTTTTGCAAAATTCAATAATTATATAAAAATAATTAGACAATTATTTATTTAATAATAAGTTTATTTATATTGCACCTTTGCATTGTACATAAAAATGCAGTTCAAAATGCTTCACAATGAAATTAAATAAAAGCATGTAAAACAGAAACAAAATAAGACAATTTAAAAGAATGTTTGTTTAATAATCATAATAAACAGTAATTAAATCAAAATATGAAAAATTCAAATAGAACAATAGTAAATAAATAGTAAGTAGTAAATAAACAAATAAGTATTTAATTAAAAGTAGTAATAGCAAAGATGTAAGTGCATAGAAATATGAAAAATTAAAATAGAATGATATAAACAAAATTATAATCAAAATAGGAACAATAGAATTAATAAGATAATTTTAAATAAAAACAAACATAATAAAACAGTAGCTAAGAGAATTATAAGCTACATAAAAATGTTTTCAGCTGCTTTTTAAAGCTGGTAACATGGTGCCTGATGAATATTCATTGGTACCATACTTTTGGTGTGTAAGTCGCTTCAACAGTCCTAGTCATTACAGGAATTTTCAATAAAGCATTTGAGCATGATTTGGAGCATATTCTGTCAGGCATGTAGGTGCTAATCCATTAAGAAGTTTATAAACCAGTAAAAGAATTTTAAAATCAATGCTAAACAATAGAGGCAGCTTGTGTACTGAAGTTAATACATGCGTTATAGGTTCTCTATTTTTCTGTGCGCTTGTGCTCTAAACCGTTCTGAACCAGTTAAACTTGGTCAGTTGTGGTCTTAGGTAATCCAGTGCATTACATATTACAGTCGTTTAGTTATGATATTTTGGTGAATAAACAAGTGGTGTGAGCTGAGTATCAGTTCACCTCTCTTCAGCCCAAGTGCATGGCTTTCTCAACACTTTGCATGTGCCTTTTAGGACCATCGGAGTAATTGAATTAAATTGCCACAGGTTTGCCAGTCGGGACTGAACCTCCAACTTGGACATATAGTTTTCAGGGGCATTTGTCCACATATAACTGTCACATGGGGCAATTTCAGCTCCCCACCGCCAGCACGGAACCCGGCATTAGCGAGGCTCAATATCTCAGCTCTGACACAAATTACCCTGCATGAGTGTGATGAAGGCAAGTGACCCTCACTCAGCATCAGCCAGCATTATCCACTCTGGCTGACCATGGGACATAGACAGCAGTATGAGCTGTTTAGTGCTGACACTCTCCTGTGTAGGCAAAAGCATGGGGACTGACTAAAGAGCAGAGGAAATCTGAACAGCTTTAGGAAAAGCTTCACACAACAGAATCAAAATGTCAACAGAATGAAAATGGCAAAAGGAGCAGTTATGGCCCTGTAGAGGAGTTTTATTTTAATCTCCTGGAAGACCCTGAGTGATTGATTGGTTTCTGTGTTTTATTATTATTATTATTATTATTATTATTATTATTATTATCATTATTTATTGTTTTCACAGGTCCATCTAGAGAACTTCGACCGTTCTCTGTTCAAAAAGACACATATCCATGATCACCTGTGTAAAGTATGCCTATTTTTCCTCCATTGCAAAAACAGAGATTGTCAGAACCATAAAGGATATAAGAGACATTCTTGACATGGCTTATGGGCACATTTCTGTTTTTCACTGTAGGTGCGTCATGCCTGAACTTTCACATGCTGTCCTGTGTTCTCTTTGAACTGCATCCTTCTCATCTGTATCCTGTAAAAACACCTTGGTCTCCTAGTGCTTCTCTCACATACACAAGCATACACATACACACATATACACACGCATCCTCTGTCTCTCAATCTCACACAAACAAAACACACAAACACACACACACACACACACACACACACTAATGCATCCTCTGTCTGTCACTTTCACACACACACATGCTCTGTTTCGCACTCACATAAGCACACACCCACACACACACACAAAACACTGTCAAACACAATCACACAACCACAGACATCCTCTCTCTCTATTTCTCACACACACACACACGTTACAGCTGGGACTGACATCCTGATATGCTAATTAAAGAAGAGGATGCGCTGGATTGCAGGTTCCTCTGTAGATGTTTACTTGGCTGAAGGGCCAGTGGCTGTTTCCCCTTTTCCCACCACTGGGACACCTGATTTAGCCACAGTCTCTCAGAAGCATCTGTCTGATTCCCATGATTCTTCACAACAAAATATTCCTAGCAAACATCACTCGTCACCTTTTCCTTTACTCCAACAATACCCTCACCTCATGTAAGACAAATCCATCAGTCTGCCACTCCTTTTCTACCACTACACCCTCACCACAAATAAGCAATGGTAGAAAAATGACACTTCAAAATCTTATACAACCTAATTAATGGAATACTTTATATGTATATCTAATTGTACATATATGCAAGATCCTATGTAAAATTAATTACTATATAGGTTTTGTGATGGCTATTTTTTAGAAAGAGAGACGCGAGAGAGAGAGAGAGAGAGAGAGAGAGAGAGAGAGAGAGAGAGAGAGAGAGAGAGAGAGAAATCTCATGAGAATAATTTGTATCTTTGAAGGGGAACAGGTAGAACAGAGATGTGAACGGAACACATACTAATTTTGTTTTTTCCTGTTGGCGGTGCAGAGCAGTGCGTGACTTTTCCTCCATAAGATAGCTAGATATGTTTCCCACAACCCATGGGGAGTGGGGCATGTGAGGGTGTGCTGGACCGGGAGAAGGAGCTGCGACCTAGGCTGCGCTGATGGCCTCTCGCCTGCTGCCTCCCACCTCCAGTGCTTATCATCCACTCACACCAGACGCGCTCGGAGAGGGCTGAGCTCCTGCAAGCCAAATAAACTCAAAACCCAGTTTATGGAAAGGTTCTTATACAGAGCTGTGGCATTACTGTGTTTCTAGGGTTGCTGTTGTGGAAGATGTTCTGAAAGAAGTAATCGCATCAGAGGCAAAACCACTTGATTCTCGATTGAAGGGAAGTATAACGCAATCACAAAGGATGCACCAAATCTACTTACTGACTGTCCCAACTACCACTCTGTTTTATCAAAATAACTGCAGAACTAAGGAAATTTTGATAATTGCAACGACATATGTTCTTCTGGCACACCCCAGCATTAATGTTTATGAAAGCCACCTTCTCATTTTATGTTGTTTTTCAACTGCTAGAGCAGTTGCTACAGCATGGTGCTGACATGTCATGATTTCAATTTCCAGGCAACGCATATACTGTCATACTGATAAATAAGTCGGTCTGGACAAGAGTGCATTTACGTCAGGGACATTTGTAATTTCAAAACTTTCCATATCAGCAGAAGGAGAAAGAGGACACTCACTCTACACTTCACAGTTAAGTAATGAGGACCCAGTCAATGTGTCTTCTTAGTATAAATATCTCAGTTTACTCAGCTGGTTGACAAAAAAAAATTGCATTTGCTTATTTCAGTTGCCCCTTTTTAATTGTGCCATGCATATTAAGAAATACTACATATATAGAAATACTAACAAATTAAATTATTTTGCTTCATCAACAGGTAGCAACATATTTAATTATTAGTTAAATAAAAGCGGTTTTATTGAAATACAGTGGCCAAAACAATCACTATGAACGCATACTGAGATGTACTTTAAAAGAAAATGAATTTTAGATGTCATTAGGATGGTGGATTTCATAATGGTCTCCTGACCACTGGCTATGTGTCACACTCCTGACCTCAAAAAGTGCATTAGAGGAGTTGAAAGCAGCAGGACCCAGACTGCAGCCATTATCCCCCTGTCACTTACCTCCCACAAAGCACCATTAAGAACTGCTGCTTTAGCCATCTTATGTGCTGCTAGCCACCGTTCTAGTGGCTGCACTACAGCCAAGGAACTTCACAAAGAAATGTAATATAGAATTTAATTACATAACCAGAGAAACGGTCTTTTCTCTTCAAAATGAACCACAATGTTCTGGTTGAAAGGAAAATTAAAACATTTCATAGACCACATTGCCTTAAAATTTCTTTTTGTGTATATGCATGCTTCTAAATCCAAATACAATGAAATAATTACCTTTTTGAAGTACAGTGCAAATTACCTTTCTAAAGTATTTATTTCTAAGCTTCCACTGGGCATAAAATAAGACAACAGACATGCTCTTTTAAATGTATATTGCTAGTGCACTGGTGCATTATTCTCCAACAGTCCTGCTGTCTTAATATGACTTATGACTTATGACTTAAAGTCTAGTAGCACTGTACTGCTTGATTTGACTGTTATGGATAATTATGAGTCATCTTTTTTGTCTGAGCGTGTGAAGCTCAGAGTTTATCAGCAAGAGTTTACAAGCTCAGGGAGCAGGTAAACAGGTTACAGGTAACAGATAACAATTAAGCAGTTAAACAGGTTACATATAACAGATAACAGGTTACAGATAACAACAAAAAGATTTTAACCCCAAAAATCGACGCATTTCAAAATGTTTATTTATTGTATTTTTATTTATTGCATTTTTTAAAAACCATTAGAATTTCCTACAAGGAGAATTCTTTTCATGTAGATAAATATTTTCTATGCAGCTGCATCAAAGATCTATCCTCTGTCATGTCTATTTTTAGGTAGGAGAACAGCTATATCAGATATGATCTGAGTTAGCAACAAATGTCTGTCTTACTTCAGATACTGTACATCCTATCATGTCTGAACATGTTGCACCTGCTATATAATTTACATATTTTCACTTAGTCGTCTGCTCTGCTATCTACATATACTCATGCAACTCTGAATAAAGTGAGTGTGCTTCTCAGCATAGACTCTGTGTCACTTATTCTGAGAACTGAACAAGAGTATGTTGCCTGTTATTAAGATGTGCATGCGTTTCCGTGTGTGTGTGTGTGTGTGTGTGTGTGTGTGTGTGTGTGTGTGTGTGCGCGCGTATTTATGTGCATGCTTTTGCATTTGCAGTAAGTGTGTGTTGCCATGGACATTCCCTTGGCTTGTCTGGATGCAGGCTAGATTGGAGTGAGCACTGATTAAATGATTAAACCATAAGCAGCTCTGCTCCATCCTCTCCATCATTAATTTTAAAATTACTGGGATCTTTTCAGCTCCCATAGTGGAAATGGGTCTACCTGTGCTGTGCAGTATATCAGTCACCAATGCTACAAACTTCAAGTTTCTGCACTCATAAAAGCTATTAATGTTGCAGCTGTACTGGTGAAAGTAAATATCTAGACCACATAATCATAGCCCTTTAGTACTGCATCTGTCCATATGCATCATATTGGCATCCAATTAGGCTGTACTGATTTATGTGAAGCACTTGTACACCAAGTAAAAGTCAAATTTGCTAATGGCTCTCTGTTCACCTATAAAGGTCAAGATCCCAGGACAGAATGCATGCAACATGCAGAACTTGAACAACCAAAATGAGATTAATTTCTCTAGAACCAATGTTATGATGTTCTTTTATTTGGTTTGGTAATTCAAATCAGAATCAAATCTGGGCAGTTTTTCTTCCTTTTTTAGAACTGAGAGAAAGGTTCATGCCAGATGTTTTTATAACAGAGCAGACTGGGCTAAAGACACCAGCTAGTAGTGCAAAAGAATAAAAGAACTGGCAGCTATGCAGACCCTTCAAACCTTACACTGAATGGGGCAAAATACAAACAACTCATTAGCTTTATTCTTGTGGTACAAGATAAAGATGATGTTCTGTATGTCAATGTGTGTATACAGGCCATGTGCAGGTGTGTATGCTTGTCACAGTCCAAATGACAGCTAATGAACAACATGCATCTCAATTTGAATTTCTGTTGTTGAGCTATTAAAAGAACTTTGCTCACTTTCATTATTTGGCAACCTGTCAGTTTACATTTTAATGTCATGTTCGTCACACGAGTTTGAGAAAGCCTATCACCTGCAAAACAGACTCCATCACAATAGAAACTGTAAGTCCGAGTCCTGCCTCTTTTTGGCAGGCATGCAGTCTTTGATATCCAGCCACACCCGCAAACTTCTCCACCCAAATGGGGTCATTATTTTGTGGTTTGCTCAGTTTGTTATGTGTATATGAGGGACCTTTCATGCACATTTCCATATTGTCCCAGGTTTGGCTTTCATCTGTTATATCTCTGTTGTACCTGGGCCTTCAGCCAAGGTAATTGGCTCATGTGCTGTCATTGGCAGCAGTGGGCAGGCCTTCTCTTCCAAACCTGGTACCCAGCAGAAATGTAATGCAGTTGGATCTGTAGGTGACATTTCACAATGCATAGATACATGCACAGAAATACAGGGTTGTCAATACCTACAATAAATCTGTTGTCAGGACACAGCAATAGCTTCTGTTCTTTTTAACATAATTCAACACAATACAGTTTGATTGATCACATGTAAACGTTAACCATATTTTTACTATATATTATAAAGTACTGCCTTTTTTTACTGGAATATCTAACCGAAACATTTTAGCTTTAAGAACATATGAGGAATGCAGTGTATAGGAGGTAATCAGCAAGTGCACACACATACGAGCACAAATACATGTACACACACACACACACACACACACACACACACACACGTGCACACACAAGCAGCAGGGCATAAACACATGAAACACATTTGTTTATTCACCAAAATTTTAACGTTTGGGTTCAGAGCTGAGCTGTACGTTAGCGCTGAAATAGAAGTGACGGCACATTTTTCATTTATATAGTTTTATTTTGCAGAAGCATGCGTGCACACACGTGCACACACACACACACACACACACACAGAAACACACACACACACACACACACACACACAGGAGCTGGGCTACAAGGTAACACATAAGGTAGACAACAAAAGCAGAGTTGTGTCTATTAACCAGCTGGGGGGGAGGTGGGGCTTTGTCTCAGTCAGCAGTCTGTAGCTGATGATATTTTCCCACTGGCTCTGTAATGCAATTCAACAGTAAAGAGCATGTTGGCCTAGCTCCTAACATCCCCATAACAACTGTAGACTAGCACTCCCTGGCTCTGCTTCAAGTAGCACCCATTCACCACTGTGATTTAGATTTTAAATCCAGCAGTGCCATGTGCTGTCCATGGACAGGACTGCTTGAGAAAGTTCTCAGGTTTAGTTTCCTTCTGGAGAATTTAAAAACTCTTCAGAGAAAAACAGTATTTAGGACTATGAGCTATCGGTTGGAAGGCTGTGGATTTAAATCCTGGTTCTGCCATGCTGTCACTCTTGGGCCCTTGAGCACGGCCCTTAACCGTCTCATCTCTAGGAGCGCTGTACAATGGCTGACACTATGCTCTGTCCCCAGCTCACAAAGAAGCTGGGATATGTGAATAGAAACATTTAATTGTACTGTACACAAATAAAGGCATTCTATCTGGCCTAGATCATAATCATCATTACTTGTGCTGCACATAATGAATGAGGTTTAGTTATTCACAGCTGTTTACACACAAAAGGCCAAATCTAAGAAGACTTCTGCCTTTTATGTTTATGTGCTATATATATATATATATATATATATATATATATATATATATATATATATATATATATATATATAATATATATCTTCAAACTAAAATACAATAATAAGAAACTGATATGAAATATGAGTCCATATGTGGCGTTAACAAGGGAGTTAACTTGTCCATGAAACATTCCAAAACAAGATATACTGTGAGAGAAACAGTTGAGATTAGGTGACTCCACCTGATTTGAGATTAGGTGACTCCACCTGATTTGAGATTAGGTGACTCCACCTGACTCTTGAAGGTGGTGGCCAGAGTTGTCACTCTTGACTTACATTGCGAGGACAAGGAAAAAGTGAAAGAAAGAATGGAGTGGAAAAAAGATGCCTCAGAGCACTGTTACCATGACAACTTCTTTGTGCCACATGGAGCATGTGTGTGTGTGTGTGTGTGTGTGTGTGTGTTTAAGTTGGTGGGTGTTTGTGTATGCATGTGTGTAGTTGATTAGCCACATAAATAGGCTAAGGGTAAGAGAATAACCTGAAGACACTCTGCTGCCATGTCACATGCATCAATTCACAGAGGCCAGTACTCGCAGTCTGTCTGTCATGTCAATATCTACCAACAAGCAGCTCAGCAAAGCTCATAACTATCCAATAACCAATAAATGTTTATGGTACAGTCATAAAAGAAGCATTGCGATAATGGTGTATTTAAATGTTGAGAGAATAGAATAAAATGATTATAACAGACAGGTATGGTGGAGACAAAACTGAGGTGAATAAGGCTGGTCTTTAGTCTGGAACTCTGCGCCGTAACAGGCACAAGTGCAGAGCCGGGTCTTCCGCCTGGCTGCCCTGGATCTCTGCTGTGAAAACCTTCCACTTTCTCTCCTGAGCTTACAAACATCTACCCACTTTTTCATTGGAAATGTCTTTTCTTTTTTTATTTCCAATTGGCCACTTTTGCGACCTGGCCGAAGCAGCAGATGAGCATCTCCCCATGGCAACCATGTTCACTATTGCCATGACAACTAGTTTTGAGGGGTAAAAAAAAAAACAAAAAAAAAACAAAGGTTGAACGAGGGCACACCAAAATGAAATGGTGAGGGGATGACAGCTGATGTTTCTGACAGATATTACAACATCTCTCAAAAGCAGAAAGCCCTTTTCTCTGAAAGCTCTTTTGAGCAAAGTGGACTAAAATGGACAAGTTATGCTGTCATGCAGCTGGTGAATCACTGGAAAAAAGTGAGTTATCCACTTAATTATCCACAACTACTGTGTCCTTAGTGGTGTGTATACTGGTAGTGTTAAGAAGTATCCCAAATAATGCAAAGAATTTAGACTAGCAAAAATCATCAGTACAGATAACATCAATATAGAAACACTGTAACTGCATAATTAGTGTAATATACTGAGTTGCAATGTGTGACACAGTGATGCTGTACTTAATATGTACAATGAGATAATTTTGATATTTTGTTTTTGATTATGTAAATAAAGAGTTATGTAAATAAAGCCAATGCATTACTCACAAAGATTATTTTGAAGAACAGAATAGAGTAATTTAATAACTAAAGTGTACCAATTGCTAATACTTAGATTGCTTTATTTGAATTGCTATATGACAGATAGTGTTCCTAAATACTCCTGAAAAGCAGCTCACTATCATCAATCTCTATATAGGACAGAATGCTAAATAAAAGAGATAGACCACGCAATGAGAGCAAGGGGGAGAGACAGAGAGAGGGAGAAAGAGCAAAAAAAGAAGGGAGAGGCAAGGAGAAAGATGGAGGGAATACAATAATTAGAAAGGCTTATCTGTCCTGATCACCATGGCGACGTGTGTATTCTGCCGCAGTTAGTGTTTAGCATTTGGCAGCTGAGGTCGACAGGCAGGCAGACAGAGGGAGGATTTGGCATCGCTCTCATTTTACACGTTCAAGTCACAGCAACATACCAAAATACACACTGTCGCCAGGGTGCAACTCCTGCCTCTGAGCTACAGGAGGAGGAGCTTCATGAGGAATTGGAAACACAAGTGAAGATTTTGGATTAAGAACAACATTCCATCTTTCAGTACTGGGAATATTTTATTTATTTGTCTTTCTGCAGAGGTGCATAGAAACACATGCCTACATGATACAATATATTAACAGCATTACCATAGACAAACATGATACAATTTCATTAACAGTTACTGAACTGTACCCTACAATCCTATATGAGGAAAATTCCATTTATGTGTTGTCTTCCCTGATACACACAGATGTTTGGGAGAGGCAGCAATAAAAGTAAATACAATATAAAAAATAATCTCTGTTAATTTCATATATAGTTACTGTAATAGCAGATAATGCATTTTGTGGCAAGATTATGCTATCTCTATAATATATGCAATGAACTAACATATTGTGCTACATATGACTGTGTTTTTATTTACAAATTACACTTCCTATTTAAATGCGGGGTTGTACATTAAAACTAACATTCTGTTTGTTTCTTAAACATAAGGCAACTATGGCAGACTATATACTGGAAAGAGCAAACAAACAAAAAAACAAAAGCTAAACTCCCACTTGCATGAGACTATATTCTATATTCAACTGTTCATGAAGGACATTTTGATCACATTCACAGAGAACAATGGACAGTTGTGCATTTTTTTTCTCTGTTACCTTACAGGTACAACTGGGACAGATTATAACATGGATATCCATTAAAGAGGTTCAGGTAGTTCTCTTAGATAACGAACACACACTTTACCAATGCTTGGTCCCCTTTTAACCAGTAACAATAGAAATGGTCAACGAAAATTAAGATAAGTGATGCAAGGTTCTTTTATGATAAACTGATTGGTGGACATTTGATTTAAATCCATAAAAATTAGCCTGCTTACACATTCTACACTTAATAAAGGTGCATCAAAGAACCTTTTTTAATCTCTAAAATAACCCCTTTCAAATGGTTCTTCGAAAAAAAGAAAAAAAAAACCTTTTATGAATCAAAATGCCTTTGGAAAATGGTTCTTCAAAGCAGTTGTCTGAAAAGGTTTTCCCAGAAACAAAAGGCTTCTTAGAAGGCTTCTTTAGTTCAGAGAGCGGCTGTCTCTGTAGCGTAGCTCCGCTCTGATGCTGATCAGACCCAGACCCGCTCCCACTGTCATACTTTAGTCAAAACAAAGCCGGCCTCCCAGTCTGCATTGCAAGGAGACTGATGAGCCATGGTTCTAGACCAGTCCAATACTAGTACACAACTCCATACAGTAATTACCAAGCACAGGTTTTGTTGTACTCCACTACGTTCCATTTTCATGAGTTGCATTCATTTTTAGAAAACACTACTCTGACATCTGATATTGCACGCCTCAGAAAATGCTGCCCCTCGCAAATGTGTTGACAGTTTTAGCAACACCCTGAGGAGTCACTTCAGGAAAGACGACAAATAGAGTACACTCAGGGTCTGATGTGCCCTACACATTATGTATATCAATGTTATGTGTTGACCAAGGTTATACAGTGCTAGGTCACTCAAAGACATGCTGGGATACACAACAGACAGATGTGTATGGGGAGACGCCATTGGAAGCTTTACATATACTACCAGCACACAAATGTGTCGTCCTTTAAGGGACACGGAATTGGATTTATTTTGTGGGTGTGACTGCTAGAAGAGAGACTGACTGCCCCTGACCACCACACACACCCCTACACAGACAGTGACATAACCCTCTCGACCACTTATCCGGCCATGCTGCATGTGCCTCTTCAGGTCAGGGTAGTCACTTCAGGCTGGGTGTAGGTGGCTGCAGCTGTAAGGGCATCTTTGCAGCTCTCTGCAACCAACAAAAGGAACGATTGAAAGAGGTGAGACAGTCAGTGCACTGATGCATGCACACACAAACACACACACACACACACACAGAAGAGCTGGAGACCACAGCAACATTTTGTTTGTTGAACTGAACACCTAGCAGCCCCAGAGGCATTTATATAGTAATGTACACAGAGGTACACTCCTGTATTGCAGTGCAGGGCTGATTTAAGCCAGACCACATTTGGCCCTTGTAGACACCAAGCATTCTCTCAAAATGCACACAGCTGGGAAGCCATAAGGTTCACACGTAACGCTCGTGGAAACCTATTAAAGCAATTAAAATGGAGCTCTCACTCGGGACCAATGGCACATCCATAACTTGTGTCTTGCCTGCTGCTGTTGCTTTTCACAAGAGGCTGACATCTCTGCTGCACCATTACACACCCATCAGAAAAGATCCAGCTGCCATGCTAATCAGACAGAGAGCTGATGGGTGAACAGCAGCTTTCTGCCATTCATGGCTGTGCCATACTAGACGGTCATCATTTCTTTGTTGTTTTTTTGTAGGAGAGCAAATATCTGCAGCATCTGTTGCAAGACTAAAAAAGATGTTTTAGTCAACAGTGAAACTTAAGCAAAGGAAATAACTACTGTCTTTTGCACAATGTTAGGTGCTACCAAAATTTTAGGCCTCATCAAATCGCACAAGATCCAATAGCTAACATTTATTATAAATAAGAAATAAGAAACACACATAATAATATGTTTTCCGACTGGCAGGATAGCACAGATAAGTACATCTGTGTAAGGACAGAGCAGCGGTCATGGACTGTGTCACTAATCACAGCTCATCCTCTGACAAGGCCACAGCTGCCAATGTTGCCAATGCCCAGCCTCTTACAGATTCCCACAGTGCATCTGTCTCATCGCCATGTGGGGAAATTACACGGCATCTCAAACAGTCCATTGTGGCATGTCTGCCTGGTAAATTTGACTGAAATGTAGACTAAAATTATAATAAATATTTAGAAGTGAGAGAGGTTTTGGTGCAGCCTGACTGCAGCCCAGTGCAATACTGAGATGTCATGAGTGTGGGGTGTGATACAATACAGGTATTTAGTTGTTTGTAGAGAATTGTCACCCATGTGTATTTCAGATCAGTTTCTGTGTCAATCCGGCACACTTTTATGTATTTGTTTAAAAGTAATGTATAATCTAAGATCAGCCTTGTTAACACAACCTATTTCAGAAATAATCAAATGACAAATTGTCTAGCTAACAAACTGTCTATATCAATGCAGAGATAGAAAAAAAATTGCCATTGAAATAGAATGTTTAAGACCGAGATTGTTCATCAACTCTGCACGCTGTGCAAGCCAAGTACTTCACTGCCTGCACAGCTGAGATATATATATATATATCTCAGTTAATTAAAGTTGTAATCTGGGTTTCAATGAGTGTTTCTCACTTACTGGCTTGCTGTTTTCAAAAGAAATGTGTTAATGACTTTCTGCCATTTATCAGCCTTTAGGTTCCCTGTCCAGTCTCCAAGGAATTCCAGTTACCACCCATCTGATACAAGATAATCAACCTTCTATATACCATGTCTCAGGTGTGTTGAGGAGAAGAATGTGATTGTTTTCAAGCACTGGATTGGAAAACTTCAAGCACTGGAACCTGGAAACTCATCAATCAGTCAAAAACCTTCTAGGATTTAGTGGGGTAGTGCAAACTCCAGCAGTGTGCTGTAGGGCTCATTATTTGCAGTTAATCTGGCCACTATCTGTCAGAGCAGAGTGAAATTTCAGGCCTAAGAGGAAAATTAGGCCCTCATTAAGAACAATTTCAGGATTTGAAAAACATATGAGTAGACCCAGGAGTGGCTCTTATAGTGCAGTGCTAAAGGCACTGCTTGATCTTTGTCAGTTTTATTTTTTTCAAATCCAAAAGCAGGAGTTGAAATAAGATTTTGGATATTAAGAGAAGCATCTTACATCTGTGATCCATTTATTGCATTTACAGAGTAACAAGGTTTCCTGGTCTGGAGCAATAACAAAGAGACAAGTTGGAAGTGCTGACGAAACCAAAGAGAAGAGAAAAATACCACCTCTACTAATTCTGAGAGCTGATGCCCTAGCCAAAGGTAACCAACAGAATCCAGTCTCCCATTCTTTTTTGACATAGCAGACTGATGGTTTGAACAGAAACACTCTTAGCTGTAAGAGTCTGCAATCGTTGCTCTCAAGCCATGCATTTGTATCCAACCACACAATAAATCATGAATCATCCTCATATTGAGGGTAATGCAGTTAAAAGTCCCAAATGGGTTCGGCTCAGACTGACCTTTCCTTTTTGCTTTAAACTGTGCTGCTTTCTGTATCTTCTAATGACAGCATAAAATTACTGTAGATGCCTGATTTGTGGTTCTGGTCTGGCTTCTGTACCTGTGCGGATGGTGGGATCAGCTGCACAGGAGAAGTCCCCGGAGGTCAGGAGGAAGCACATGCCCTCTTTCTTGCCCTTCTCCCGGTTGCGTGAGCGGCAGAGGGACCACCTCTCACTGGGGGAGAGCGGCTGGGTCAGGCTGCAGCCCTCTTCCTCCACCAGGGCTGTATTGGCATCCCCGTTCTGCTTTGAGTCTAACATGAGAACCAAGGATAAAAGGACACAGACATCAGCACTAATGGCTATGCTTAATTCAGTTTCACACTTACGGTTTGGTTTTGTTTCCCACACATGTGTTTAGCTATGTTTACTGTTGTCCATTTGCCTATTTTAGTGCAGTTTCATTCTAGTTCAGGAACTGAGGGGACAGTGTTTTTACCTGACCGATTCCTCACAATGTTTTCCTCAGCTGCAAGAGGGCACGTGTCACTCTGCGTGCTGTTCCTGTGCGAGTTGCTCTCCGATTTTCCAAATGAAGCTGAGTCCAATGCCATGTCTGGGTTTGGGTGGTGCCTCTTCTTTTTGGGCAGCTTCTGCTTGGCCATGGCCAGAGAGTAGTACATCCCAAAATTGTTGACAATAACGGGTACAGGCATGGCAATGGTCAGCACGCCAGCTAAAGCACAAAGAGCCCCAACCATCATACCCAGCCAGGTCTGAGGATACATGTCCCCATAACCCAGCGTTGTCATAGTAACCACAGCCCACCAGAAGCTGATGGGAATGTTCTTGAAATGAGTGTGGTTGCTTCCACTGGGGTCGGTCGGGTCAGCACCAATGCGTTCAGCATAGTAGATCATGGTGGCAAAGATGAGGACACCGAGGGCGAGGAAGATGATGAGGAGGCAAAATTCATTTACACTGGCACGCAGAGTGTGGCCCAGCACCCTTAACCCCACAAAGTGTCGGGTCAGCTTGAAGATGCGCAAAATACGTACAAAACGGACCACCCGCAAGAAGCCAAGCACATCTGTGGCAGCTTTGGAGGACAGCCCGCTCAGACTCATCTCCAGGTAGAAGGGCAGAATGGCCACAAAGTCAATGATGTTCAGAAGGTTCTTAATAAAGAGCAGCTTGTTGGGACAGCAGATGATGCGCACCAGGAACTCAAAGGTAAACCACACCACGCAGATGCCCTCCACCAAGGTGAGCACAGGCTTGGTGACCACCTCCAGCGTGAACGTCACCTTCGTGATGTTGCCATCAGAAATCACACTGGTGCGGTTCTGGAGCTCATTGAAAGCCTCGTGCGTCTCGAGGCAGAAGTTGGTGATTGAGACCAAGATGAAGAAAAGAGAGACAAAGGCAATGATCTGCAAGACACATAACCATCATGTTTAGCTAATAAAACATCTGGATTGAGATATTACATACTTTGATTATTTCTCAAATTCCTTTGTTATGATAATGTTATGCCAAGCCATTTTAATGAGTCAAATTTTAATGGGATTACATGTCAGGAGTAGGAAACAATAAACAGTTTTATTACTGATTTACCAATTCGCATAATGTGTTTAGGAGCCTGCCAAAGTTACATATTCTGTTAACTGTAGCTATTTACATACTAACCTTCACAAATATATAGTGTACAGTATATAATCTATGTAGGTTATATAAGGTATGTGTAATGTTAGAATTACTACATATTAAAAGTTACAGTATCTTGTCCATTATCTGAGCCCAACCCTGAAACCCAATAACAGAAATATCATGGGAGCAAAAACTCTATTTTATTATTCATAATACTGAAACTTATACATCTCCCTTCAAAATGTGGCTTTCAATTTATCTCGTCAAACTCTTTATTTAGCAATAACAATTAAACAGCTTTCAGAAAATTGTCTCTTCATTTAAACTAATCAAAGCAATAAACCACAATAACGCACACTGAGACGCTGTGTGAAATAATTTTTCCATTAGCTCAAACAATTATGGCCTCCTCAGTTCTAACAGGCACAGTGGGTGGGTCTTCATATCAACTGAAACAGTAATAAGTAACACAGAGAAATGAAGACAGAACACCATCTGACATCAGAGGGAAGCTTTTCTCAATGATTGTTATAATTGGTGGGCTATGATGTGAAGAAACAAGAATCTATGTTGTCACTAAAATGTTCAGTAATAAATTATTTTATTAATCCAAAAGTTCAAGCTTCAAACTCAAGCTTCAAATGTACCTAAGAGTACATTTGACTTATTTTATTTTAATAATCAATTTGACAAGAATATAGGATTTAAAGATGTCATCAACACAACTATGAGTTTATATTTAACATTAGTATTGGTTAAGTATATTTCAGTGTTTGGTGGTGACAAAAGTTGAGAGTAGAACAAGGAATAAAACAAGTGAAGGTCTTTAGATGCTGCTGCTGCAGCATTGAAGACAATCGTCTAAATGAGACTCTGCTACAAAACCTGCAAACAATATAGACAATAAAAATTTGGCTATTGCAATGACTGATGTGCTTTACCAAATTTAGACTCGTAAAATCACAGCTATTCACAAATAAGAAGAGTAAACAATTGGAATATTGCTGGATTTGTCAAGCCAGGAATACTGGAAGGAAGATGATAGCTTGAGGAAAAAGCACTCATTATTCATAGAGCACAAATCTCTAAGCAGGTTAGCCATGCCACTGGTAGCCCTCTGAATGATGCTGTTAGCTGTAGTCGCAACCAACTAAGTGAATTTTGAGGGGAGAGAGAGGGAGATGGAATGAATGAATAGAGACTACGGACAGGAAGAGGAGGACGAGCAAAGTGACCATGACGACTGTGCCTTGCTTGGGTTTCACAATAGGAGACATGCATCCTATGGTTGAGCTCAACACGATCAGGTCTGCTCATGTTTACACGCATGCTCATGGTGGACGTGGCCCACATGACTAAATGAAAACCTTGGTGACAAAGGTACTTTAAGCCAGTTGACTTTTTGACAAAGGTACTTTAAGCCAGTTGACTTTTTGACAAAGGTACTTTAAGCCAGTTGACTTTTTGCTGCCTTCACAGCCAGCAGAATATAACTATAGACAGCCTTGATTCAAGCACATTCTGGATTTGCTTTGAAACAGATAGTCCAATAAAGCGTCCGTCATTCTGTTATTGACCTTGTCAGGAACACAATACCTGCACCACTATTCGTTCCTCACTCAGCAGTTGTTTAAATATACACGTGGGTAGAGTACAATGAAAATATTTTATTAGCATTAAACATTTTTGCTTTAGACCCCAGAATCCACTCCAATCATCCAATTATTAAACTGTAATTGCAAGACATTGGATAACAGGAAATCCCCCCCAAAAAAATGGGGATAAAAGCTTGTTTTTGTTAGGGTCAAGGACATTTAAAAAGGGCATAATTTAGAAAGTGTTTTTTTACTCATCTGCAATCATCATACTGTATCATTATTTTAAAACAGAAAAATGTACTTAGCAAGGCACTTTTATCTGCAGATATGCAACTTGAACCATGACCTTTAATCAGTCCAGTACTGGGCTTCATCAGATGTTATATTGTAGCCCTACAAGTTTTTCATGGAGATTTAACGTCACTTGTTCAAATGATATTGATTGTTTAATGAGTTAAAGTTTCCTGCGGTCAATTACCTGACAAAATGATTTGATTATAGGAGTACTTGATTATGATCATATTTGAGATCATTACATTAGCTCCAAATTTAATATTTGTTGTTCTGGTGGCCAGAATTAATCTTAGAATACAGAATGTAGTTATCAATTCTAAAACATGATGAATGAATAGGAAAATAACGCTAAGTTTAAAATTTTCTCATACTGTTATACCTATAGCCACTATAGTCCAGGGTAACTTTAGCCTTTTCAGATGGGGCAGAAGTGAGCTGTGAGAATTCTGGCCAAGATGATTTTTCCAACTTTTAAACAATATATTAATCTAAACTTACTGAAACTTAATTCAATTAAACTACATAACAATTACACTGGATAAAGCCACTACATGGGGTTTTTTTCATATCTTATCATATCTTATTATACTTTCATATCTTCTGTCATACTGTCCTAGCTTTACATGAAAAAGAAATACAGGATATCTGGCAGAATCAGCAGCTGTTTATCCTTCGAATGAACTGACAAGCACACATACACACATATATGAGAGGTATGAAAAGGCATTTGGGCTATTATTAAAACTTACCTCTCACACACTATCACCCTCTTACACTCACCATCATACTCTCACACACACACTATCAAAACCTCTTACACTCACCAAGAGGTTTGATAGTGTGAGAGAGAGAGAGAGTATGATGGTGAGTGTGAAAGGTACGTTTGAATAATGGCCTAAACGGCCTGTCATAGCCTGTGTGTCTATCTGTGTGTCTATGTGCTGTGTGTCTGTGTGTGTATGACCGTGTGACCGTCTGTCTGTGTGTGCATCTATGTGTGTGTCTATCTGTGTATGTGTATGCATCTATGTCTCTGTGTGTGTGTGTGTGTGTGTGTGTGTGTGTGTGTATGTGTGTGTGTGTGTGACTGGATGTATGTGTCTGTATACGGGCACAGCTGTAAGTGTCTGCTAAAGGCAACATGCTGTTTTCCTTGCCAGCAGTTCATTATTGGCAGCCCTCTACCTCAGTGCTATCTCATCTTACAGGGAGATCATACAACAGGTTATGCACCTGTTGCTCATTCTGTGGTTCCTGTTCCATTAACAAACCTGCCTGGAAAGCATTTTTTTTAAAATCTATCTGAAGCAAAATATTTATTATTTAAACACTGAGCTAAATTAAGCTTTGGATAGTTTTCAAGTGGAATCTACTGGATCAAGCCATTCTTGAATGTTAGAACAACACAATAGGACATATTTAGGAAGGTCTTACAAAATGCCCAGTGAACCATGAGCTTTTATACCAGTCAAAACCAGGGTTGAAATCCTGCTGTGAATTTACACCATCTAATATTATACCTTTCTGAAACTTGAGTGGGTGAGCAAGGAGTGCAGTAAACCCATAGGATTCACTGCAATAAGCACTAAGCGATCCACTATAACAAAAAATGTTTTGTCCCATTACCCTACTATATACTGACAAAAATAAACTTTTACAATTATGTTAAAAAAAGAAAACTCAATCAAGATAGAATAACATTGTCTAAATCCTTTCCACATGATTAATAAAAAAGATCAATTTGGTTGATGATTAAATATTTTGAATTTCAAACCTAAATCTGTTGCCTACATTAAGTAGCATTCAGTATGCATTATGCACTGTAATACCACATTGATATAGCACATTGTTTTATCTTTCCGAATTGCATTTATGCACATATCTGCATGTATCTGCATGCATCTGCATGTAGTTGTTACATTGATATGGGCATGTTGGATACACCTGCTGGAAAGAAATTAGTCCACTGGGGACTGAGGAAAGGCTGAGCAAGTTTCAAATATAGCCATTTTCCAGCTACTCAAATAACCCCAGAGGCAGGATGAGGTGTGAGTTAATGAAGTCAGCCAAGGCTTTCCATCCTCCAGTTGAATCTACTGGATCCAAAACTCAACATAGTTACATTTAAGATTGTTTAATGTCTTTTGAGAAAAATTATAACCAATTATGAAGAATATGATCATGTGGCTAGCACATGATGACATGTTATACGGTCATAGCCTATAATTCTGCATGATCTAACAGCGCACCTGTAATTAGTGTGCAAGCAAAGGCCGCAATAAACATGGGGGCTATATTAACTTGCTGGTATTTTGGATATCAAATAACACGTGTTCAGTGTGTTCTGAACCAGAAGTCAATGAGTTATGGAGCCAAGCATTTCTGAGGATATGTTCACTGGTAGGCCTCCATCCTCATGTGAGTAAACAATGACCCCAAAGCCCACATAGTCAGTGTTTTAATATGTCTTTGGACAAGAACATAGGCATTGTCATTGACAATGGCAATAGTATGTGCCGTTGTTTTACCCTAGTACAATTAGCTAATATTATCAGACGGAACAAAAACGTAAATGTTAAGAATAAATAAAACCCTGTCACTGCTGTAACATGTAAAGATGCAAGTTATGCTTAAACGAAGAATACTGTGAGAAACTGAGAATGGATAGTGAAGGAATCGGAAGAGTAATGCTCTGTTGCTCTGCTTTTGTGAATAAATTAGTCTTTTATCCTTCCATTGTGACAGCTAGATAATTACAAAAAAGCTATTAGTTCAGAGATATCTCAATTATGTTTTCAATATTTATACTCATTATATATATATATACACACACTCTTTTAATATTTATAATCATATCTTATAATCTTGTCATTGTTAAGATTTCATTTTCATGACATTTAATTTATTGCAGGTCTCTGTGTCAGTTTTCTGATTAATTAATTGTTTGATTACTTCATTGATTGACACTTTGTAACTCACTTATTCCCTCAGCCAAACCCTGGTTCAGTAATAAATGTACAGCACAGACCTGAATTCCATAGAAGGCACTGCCTATTAATTATGTATATAACTAAAATAAGTGTTTTTTCATCACAAGCTAAATAATCAGTCCCTCACGTACAGCACCAGTATGCAGAAAAGGAATGGTAGTGTCTGAAAGAGCAAATGTAGACCTTCAAGTTCAATTACCGCCAGAAAGGCAGAGCAGTCGGCCTCTGCGTTTGGTTTATCTAAACGCCAAATGGTTTATCCAAGCATTAAACAAAAAGAAGAAATAAGCACTTTGGTAATGACAACGAAAAAACGCCTGGCACACCAAGAAGACACCATCATCATGCTCATAAAAGGCTCCTAAGAGAACTAATTATAACACCCTGTACTCCCTAGGGGCTTGACAAGCTGCATATGGAGTGTGTGCACCTGTGTGTGTCCTCATATATAACGATAACTGAAAGATGTCAGTATAATATTTCAAGAGGCTTACAAAGACATTAAGTTTACAATTAAAAATTATGTTTTTCTAAACACTGTCACTATGTGTGAACCCTTTCCAGTGGTTGCAGTAGCTTTCTGACATACTGAAGTTCTAGCTAGGCCTGTTGGAAGTCAGTTCATGCTGATTCTGTCACCAGATGTTGCAATATGAGGGAAAAATGAAATTACTACTGTATAAATGTAATACTAACATTACTAATATCTGTATACTTCAGAAGACCATGACTTTTTAGATTAGGGTGAGAAGATTATGTTGATATATGAACAAGAATAGCACCAAGTACTCTTGCGCTATACATTACTAACTGTAGTAGTGTGTATGCTTAGGGTAAAATAATAGTTATACTCACAGAACCATGGCTAATCTCAATTTGAACAAAAAAAAGTTATCAGAAATTCATAAATGTGACTCAACACATTCCTGAGTGCTCTGACTTCTCCAAATGGTATCTATTTACACCTATTTTAAATAACAACAAGTTAAACTTATAAGGCACCTTTCACATACCCAAAGGTCACTTTACAATTTCAAAAAACTATTAAAAAAATGTTTTTAATTCCCTAGTCAGAAATAGAAGTAGTTAAGAGGCATCGGAAGGTTTCTGAGAAAATAAAAAGGGTAAAGGGTAAAGGGTAAAAGGATTTTTAAGGGTAAAAGCAGTGAAAGACTCTAAAAGACCAACCAGCCATAGTGGACAGCCTGAACCTACGAACAGCTAGCAGACCAGAGTCAGAGGACCTGAGACTGTGAGAAAAGACATATGGGTTAGTAGTTGTTCAGGTGGGTGCAAGGCCATCCAGGGCGTTGACGACTAACAGCAGGATTTTATACCGCACACACACTGAAACTGGTAACCAGTGTAAATGGTAAAGTATGGAAGTAATATAAGCAAAGTGTACGCTAATGTTTTCTCTTGAAGCCTAAGTGGCTGTTAATGACCAGAAATGGACTTATGATATACCATGCATTACTATTTGTCTGCCTACATTCATGAGAGCATTATCCACTTATTCTCCTGGGTGTCAAAAAGCACCTGGACTGTGCACTATGGACAGGGAAAGTGCCCCAGCTCAGAAAGCTCATTCGCACTGTGGTTATGTACACCAGATTGCAAATCCTATCTTTCACCACGCTACTTGTTTTGTTGTAATCCAACAGTTGAGCTGTAAAAATGGCCATCAAGGTAGATGCTGTGTGTTTCTTGAAGATGAAACAGAAGAATCAAACATACATACAAATACATAAAGTACTAAGGAAAGCAAGAGAAACTAACCTAAGCTTCTGGCATGTTTAATAAAAGCAGCCTAAAACAGTTATACAGAGCTGACATATTCATTTGGATTCATGTTAATAAGAGATAAAAGGAGCTTTGATAACATGAGATGAAATGTAATAGGCGGTTTATTCTGCTGTTCAAGGCATCGGTGCGTTGTGTGCCAACACCTGGTTCGGGCTGCTTTCAGCACAGCGTCAGAGGAGCAAGCCAGCGTAGCCTGAGAGAGCGCACTCGTCACGCCTTACCCAATTACCCAGCCAGTGATTAATTACTGCTGAGCCCAGCCACGAACTCAGTAATGATGAGGTAGGATGAAAACAACAACACCACCACATAGATGATCATGCAGTGTTCTTCTAAAGCCGCTGCTCCAGTTATCAAGGTGGATCCAATTCACAAGCTATATACTGACTCACAGAACATTAAAAATTACATATATTACAGTTATTGTGAGTATCAGTGTTTTTGAGCAATAGCATTTTTCATACCCTAAAGCATATTAAGGTGAATGTACTCTCTATAAGAGGTGTACACACAGCCCTGACACAGTAAGTGTTGGAATGGGCATTTGTCCTGTGTATGGATGAGATTACAGGGGCAATCTATCAGTTTTTAGCATGGTCCTGGTCTAACATGCATGTGGAAAAATATCCTGTTTTTTCACCAAGCAATCCTCACCTGACCCCCCCACCCCCACCCAAACATTTTTGCTACAGTTTTACAGAACGAGTAACCACCTAAATTCTATTCCTAATAGCATTAGCCAGACAGAGAAGCATCAATTCAGGAAACATGAGCCCTCTGGCTTATAATGCACCCAGCAATGAATTGGAGAGGGCAAAAGACCTCAGGAGGTGAAGCACCCAGAAGTGACCAAGTCACACATATGCTCTATGATGTAACTGAGAGATAGCAATGGTGTTTTACATGCTTTAAGAGCTGTGTGGGTAGAGTGTACCTGCTCTGCATACCACTTCCTCATTACCTGTTTTTCAGGAGGAGTTAAACCTGTTGTAGAGTGCCATGCCTGCTCACTCATTGCTCATCTAAATTAAAAACAGAAGGAGGTGTGTGTGTCTCTGTGTGTGTGGGTGCTGTATAACTGCATACATGTGGTTGAGATGTATGTGGTACATACATGTGGTACATACATGTGGACCAAATATATCATCTATCCTTTGTAAAATTAGGGAACGATATAAATATAAAAATATACAAATTAAATACATGATTTTAATATTTAGTATTATTAATATTATGATATTTTAATATGATATTTAACCGATTTTCACACTCAGACTTTGAAATTCAATATCTAATCTAAGAATTAGTCTTTTGTGCGCAAGCCTGATAAAGTGCAATCTGATGCAACTGAATTCGACCGCGAAATCATGTATTCTCAAAGTGGTGAAAGTTAAAAGAATAATAGAGCATGCTAACAACTGTGAGGAAATCTGGAATGCTGATTTGGAGTTCAGAAACCAAAACACTAACTCATCCAATCACAGTAATACATGAAATACTTTCATAAAGGCATCTTTTGGGTCTTACAGTAGTATTCATAAGCCTTTCATGACTTAATTTAGGAGAGGGAGCATACAGGTATTATATATCAAACAAAAAGACAAAGGTTTGACTGTTTTTTATCTGTATATGTGTGTCTATAACTCTGTGGCTGGAGGTACATTATGTACATTATATTAATGTATTAGCAGTTGTACTATAGTTAATCATGTGACTTAGGTTGCTGGTAAACACAGGATGTTGACAGAGTTATAGGCATATAGAAAGGCAATGATTTATAACAACACAATGTAGATGTCATTGTGTGTTACAGCTCTGGCATGCCTCAATCCGATAAACCCAAAAGGTGGCAGTACAAACAAATTACCTGCATTATTGGTTATATCTTTCTTGGCTTTCTTGTTCTCTAACAGCTGCCTTTTGATAGCATATATTGAAAATCAATTGAAACCCTTTAAGCCAATGTAATGGCTTTTCCATGTATGTCTATATAGTAACACCAGTTTTCTTTGTAGATCACGCAATAGGATCCATTTGCTAAATAGATCATTCACTAGTTAATTTGAAGTTTGTTTTTAAGGCTGTGGTGATGTGAGTGGACAGTTTATAGGAGCCAATCAATATGGTTACTTTTCTCCATTTATGTGATCGACCAGTATAAATATTTCATGTTCAATTAACCATCTTTTCATGAAAATAATCACTATCTAGTATAAAGTACGATTTCCTAGTTTTCAAGAAAGATATCTTAAGCAATTGTATTTCTGAGTGTGGTTATAACCTAATGCTGAACAAACCAATCTAGTAGTTTTAAGCCATCATCAGGTAGGATCTACTGAAGCAAATATGTAATTTTCATTTAATGATGAAAGCATATTGGAAAGTATTACTCAGTAATCTTTCAGTGCTATGTTTTAAGGTACCTCAATATACAATACAGTTATTTGGAAGGCTGATTTTTACAGCTGTGAACACCGTATGAGAGTGCATCTGTGTCTGCTATTCATCCACTGTGGCAGAGATGCAGGTGCAGCTAATGCAAATAATCGGTGCCGAACGTGTTTCCATTGGTAACCGTGGTACCAAATCCCCGATACTTCGTATGTTGTCATTACGCACAAAGCTCAAAACAAAGGTCTGAATAGTAAAACCTCTGCAAATTACGTCATTTATAATGTTGTCAATTCGATCAAACTACAGTGACAGCACCTGTTGACTGCGACGCTTCACGTGCTTCGTACGTCATTTTAAGATGTTTTGTCTGTATTTAATTTATGTACTCACTAAATGTAAAATTATGCTATCTTACCCTGGCAGCACGGGAGGAGTAGGGATCCTCGAAGAGGGCCCATATCTTTGGTTGCCAAACTTCAAAGCAGCCTCTAGACCGGTCTGGACCGTCCTCGATACCAAAGCGTCGCGGCAGGTCTCGATCATCTTCGGTATCCTCGGGATCTGGTGGTTCGAAAATATCGAGGGCTTCCTCTGCATCTCGGTGCTGGCGATAAGTCATCCAGCAACAAGGTTCCACATCGGTCTCATCAATGCCCCAAAATGCCAGCTCTTCTTCAAACAGTGGGCCGCATACATCAGCAGGGCAGTGAAGCTTGCCAGTTCTGTAATAGTTCAACACATATGCGAATATGCCTGGGTGTCGATCAAAAAAAAATTCATTCGTGGTCTGTCCCGTGTCTGCGTCTGGGTTGACCTGGGTTTCCGGGTCGGCTAACCAGGCGAGTCGGGTGCCCGGTATGGTCCTAAGGGTGCTCTTGTAAGTTTCGTGACGCGTGCCACCAACGTTGATTATTATTTTGTCCGAATCTTCCCCCCTGGCCATCTCTTCCTTTAGACATGTTTTAGACGGAGGTTTGTTGCCTGATTTGCGCCCACGATAAGACGAAACACACACCGAGCTAATCATAGATTTAAATGGAGAGGCTACCCGTGGTAACTCCCTTAGTTGATAAATCTCTGTGTTTTATAACATGTATCATCTGCGCAAGGAAGCAAAACTAGTGGAGGGAGTTTCCGTTATTATCAACATAGTATCATCAGGGCAACGTCGGTCGCTAAGGCCTTGGAGACATGACAAACCACCTGTTATACGAGTACTCTGCCTGATACTCGATTTAACTGCATTAAAAATTGTTAGGTCAGGTAGGAAACTTGCGTTTTTTGGCTGTGATCGTTAATTTCTACGTATAGTGACAAAATAAGAACAAAAAGATAGTTAAGTAAATATATCATTTCAGTCGGTTGTTTCAAAGGTCCATACACCTTCAGCTCTAAGGCTCCATCATGTATTTTGAAGTACAGAATAAACGTCGGTGCGTGGAAACTGCAGCTTTGGTCATACATTTATCAGTTAAGTTCCATGCTTGTTGCTAAAGCCTCAGTTGAACTTCAAAAATTACAAAAATGTAAAGGATTCTCACCTGCGCTTGCATTATCTCTAAATCCCCCAAAATATGTCAAAGTTTCAAGAAGTACAGTGTTTTTACTACAGTAAAAAAAAATAGAGCCTTGACAGACTTCGTTATTTTAAAAAAATCTATTTTAATGTTCAGAATCCAAGCGCTGACAAAGGATGAGTCGAAGTCAGTTTGTTGAGAAAGATCTGTTGCATCTCTTCAAGTATCCTCCCTTACCAGCCAGTCGACGAACCACAACCCAGGGGGATGGATTGAGCGCCGGCAACGGCAGATTAACTCTTTCCTTTCTGTATAGAAATTGAAGAAGCAGATCCTGTCTAAGAATGTTGCGTGTTTATAAACTGCTGACTTTAGACATTTTTGAGATGAAAACTTACATTTACTTTTATACTAACAAGAGTTTTAAAATCATAAATTTACAAGAATACCAAGATAAAATGACTGCTTGCGCTGTGTATATTTTTGTTAAATATTATGTTAATGTTTTTGCAAACCAAAAACCAGTTTAGTATGTAAGGTTTATTGTTGATTAGTGCAATGAACGTGAAATAGCCTAAATATTCTAATAACTTGTCGATTGACCAATATTGACCCGTATTGGTTCCAGTAAACAATATCAATATGTAGCTTTTTACTTCAGCTGATGTTATTTTGTGCTATAGCATATTTCCACAACAAATTGTTAAAAATATTGAATGCGGATAGGTACTCTAGAAACTAACTACCATTATTTGTATATCAGTAATGAAAGGCATATCTGCTGAAGCATCCTCCTCCGATCGTTTCCATTTTCAAACGCAGTTGTTGACCTACAATGCCATCTAGTGTGCAAAGTAAAGAGCAAATGCAAGTTTTATTTTCAGAGAAGTAATTTTAGACTTGTAATACATAATGAATATAGACTATTTTAGTATAATTATTATTATTTCATCTATATATATATATATATACTGTCTCCTTATTAACTCTTTAATAACTATAATTAGAATTATGTAATTGCCTTTGATGCTTTCTTAAATAATTTGCAGATGTAGACTATAGCTTGTTATGTCTATGTAGAAAATATAAAAGTATTACATGTTTACATTATACATATAATAGCTAAGATATTACGCATATATATATATATATATATATATATATATATATATATATATATATATGTGTGTGTGTGTGTGTGTGTGTGTGTGTGTGTGTGTGTGTGTGTGTGTTTGTGTGTGTGTATGTATGTATAAAAACAAGACTTTACAAAGGCATGTTAGGATGCAAAACATGTTCACTTATACACTTCAAAAACAGATCACATCACTTAGTATGGCACTTATCCTTTTTATGTGATATGAATGTGTTTAATCGATCGGTCTACTCTGTCTTCAAACCACTTCACACAGTGTGTTGGACTGTGCCTGGGCTCCATAGCATCCCATGGCAGGTATCCTCCCTGATTACAGTTTATAGATGATGGGATTCAGCACAATCTTCAGTTCCTTCTGCTAATGTACATGGTCCTCCTTCTCAGCCAGCCTATTATTCTCCAACTGATTACCTCTTTGTACTTGTCAATGACCTTCTTGTCAATGACCTTCATCCTCACTAATCTTCCCTTTTAGGTTTTCATGCACAATGCTGTTTTTTTTGTGTATAGGCATAGGAATTCCAGGTTAATCTTGGCAGCAACTTTTCTCTCTGTATTTTAACCTTGCCTCTTTATTTCATTCCCTCTCACACCATTCTCTCAGTCTCCTCTTTGCTCAAACAACCTTTGGCATTGGTGATGGTGATCTTATTCTCTTTGCTGGTGCTCTTGTCCATAGAGGACACATTCAGGATTCAATAGGAATCGATATCATAGGTCACTTAAATTTTCAGAACTATGCAGGGAGTTGCGGAGATCAAAAATGGAACTTTCTGAGCAAGTCATTGTCTTTGGTCATGGCTCTCTCACCTTCAGTCACTTGGATTTGCACACCTGGCTGGTTATCAGAATAGGTGGAGAAGACCTGGGTTTGCTTGGTGGGGATGGTGGTGTTACATTAATGAAGGTGGACATGATTTCTATGGCAGCCTCTATGCCGAGTGTCAACAGAGCTACATGCAGCAGCAGCAAATCCAGGACATTTTTAAAGGTGTCGCCCATGAGGGCAACAGCTTGTACTGCTGCACCATAAGATACCATTTAATCTGGGTTGATGCTCTTTTTGAGGTCTCTGCCATTGAAGAATCCTGCAGAAACTTCTGGATTTTCAGGATTCTTGTGAAAACACCAACTGACATAGTCATGATTGCGGAACTTGTCCATTTTGGCATCTCTCAGTGCCTTTTCTGCTGGTTCCAAGGTGCCTCTAAAAAGCTCGGTATTTAGCTCTTCGAAGCAAGCTCTAGTGATGGATATGTAGAAGTCCGTGCCATCTAACAGAGAGTTGATCTCAGTGTTGGCCTGAGTGCTAGATGATGGGCTCTCTTTGCTTTCACAAGCTGAGTATAGTATGTATAGTATTTTCACAAGCTGCCTTTTTATTGTGGCTGATGTCTTCCTTGTGCTCTCGCTTGAACTCCTCCACAAAATTACTGACAATGTGGTTGTCAAAATGCTCCCCACACAAGTGAGTGTCGCTATCTCTTAACTTAACCTCATAGATACCATCCTCAATGGTTTCCCTCCAGGTCAAAGATCAGAATGTTCCTCTCCCCTCTCTTACCCTTGACCAGCCCATAGGCAATAGCTTTGGATCATTTATTATTCTCAGTACATTCCAACCAGGAATGATGCTAGCATCCTTAGTAGCTTACCTCTGGGAGTCATTGAAATAAGATGGAACTGTGATGATGGAATTGGTGACTCACTGACCCAAATAGGCCCTGGAAAATTTCTCTCATTTTCACCAGGACCACTCAGAGTAGAGTGTCTTCATCTCCCCTTTGTACTCCATTTGGATTTTTGATTTGCCGCTGTGCAGGTCACTTTAAAGAGCCAGAGCTTCATGTCAGACTGAATCACAGGATTGTCCAATTTTCTACTAATTAGGCGTATGGAACTAAATATTAAGTTGTTTGGCTTCATGGCAGCCTGGTTTTTGGCAGCATCTCCGATGAGTCTCTCAGTGCCTGTAAAGTCCATATAGTTTGGTATTGTTCTGTTGCCTTGATCATTGGTGATAATTTCAACTTTACCATTCTGAAATACACAAGCACAACAATATGTAGTTTCCAGCTAAATTCCAATAGCTACTCCTTTTCTCATTCTAGTATTCTTGGTGTTAAGTGTTGATTAACTGCCATAACAAAACATGGTTTTAGTGCTTAATACTACAATACATACTGTTTGATATTTGACATTAAAACAACTTCTCATGATGTAGAACAAAAACTACATTTTGTATAACACATAATCATAATTTCTTGTTTTATTCTGTGTTAATATGCAACACTATTCGGCAACTTTAAAATTTTTTCATAGTGGCTCTTTTTTTCTGACCATTTGGAACAATTACAAATGCAACGAAAAGATAAAGGAGACTTACGGACTGGCTTAGGTGGATTTCTTGCATTTCTCAGAATGTACAGTCTTCCAGTCTTTATCTGTGTTTGTATGTCTCGCAGTTTGAAGATCCATTACTTTTTATACTACCCAAGTTGGTTCTAAAAAAAACTACATTTTCTCTGGTCTGACGAAGATGTAATTAAAGAGAAGAATTTGTCTTGTGAATAATACTTGCCTGAAGCCAAACGGATAAAAATTACAACGGGCGGAAGGTTTCAATTATCGTCCAACCACAAATTGGAGATCAGCTCCCTATAAGGAGATAAATTCACACTTTAATATTAAACTGGATTAGTTACATTTATGGCATTTGGCTGACACTTTTAAGCAAAGCAACTTACAATTATGACTGAACACAATTAGAGCAACTGAGGGTTAAGGGCCTTGCTCAAGGGCCCTTAACACTGAGAAACATGGCAGTGGTGGAGCTTGAACCAGCACCCTTCTGATTACTGCTCAAGACCATTAACCACTGAGCCACCACCGTCCCGCTGGTTATTTACTAGTTTCAGTACTCAATTTTATCCATGACCCACATAGTAATAATAATTGTTGCTCCAGTTTAATAGTAACAATTAAAATAACAATTCTTTTTTTCCCCTTCAATTATTTTATTAAGATTTCCAGTCATGGTTACAAACAAGTGACAAAATAAAATACAAAAAATAAAAAATAAAATAAAATAAAAAAAACTGCAAGAAAATGAAAACAAAACACACAAAAAAGGCTATATAGAATGACGTTAGAATTAATTTGGGTGGAAATTTTTTTTTTAAAAAAAGGAATTTTACGCTAATTCAGAAGCACTTTGCTTGCACAGACCTCTGTCTGAAACGTTCTTACTTTACTATAATTTTGAATATATATATATATATATATATATATATATATATAGAGAGAGAGAGAGAGAGAGAGAGAGAGAGAGAGAGAGAGAGAGAGAGAGAGAGAGAGAGAGACACAGACACACACAAATATATAATTTGATTCTTTATAAGTAATCGGACCATCTGTACTGACGTATTGTTAACCTCCTAGTTGGCTGTGTTAGTGGTAGCTTCAAGTATTTTTGCTGATGCTACATCAACAGGCTCCTTGCTGCTAGGAGTGGTGCTAACGTTAGCTTGCTGCTTCCGGCTTGCATTTGCTTCTGGCGGAAGCTTGTTGTGTCATTCTCTTTGTGCCATTTTGAAGCCAGGTCAACATAGTTATCTGGCATTATCATTATTTAGACTAGAATTACGTTGTTTTGAAGCAGGGTTGTAGAGAGGAAAAACATGTACGAAAACGTTATATGGAGAGAGAAGAAAAGAGTACGCTGAGCTTGTGAAAGGTGCGCAAGACTAAAACGTAGGAGTCCTGCGTACCGTGTACATCCCAGTTCAATCTGATAATCCTGACCTTGGCAGCCCAATAATAGAATCTAAAGTTTGGTAAGTCCAACCCTCCTCCCCACTCTAAACGCTTTTAGCCTTTGTAATAACTGTTTACAAATCCGAGGTGGTTTTCCAGCCGAAATAAACTCAAGGATAAAGGAGTCCAGTTGATTGGTAAAAGTTATAAGGAGTTTTCTACAGGCATACACAAGTATATGAATTTTTCTTATCCATATTTCCAGCAATAACCCAATCCACTTTTTGAACAGATCAGACATTTAATGATGATAACATGGCAGGGAATGTGTCATTTGAACATTTGAGGTTTGTTAACAAATAGAATTTAGTTCAGTTAAGATAAATAGGTACACCTATTCAATGCATTCACAGTGATATTTGTTTGAGACTTTTTCACTGATTTTGATATATTAAGCAAAGGTTGTGTGCCTGGAGCCAGGCATGTGCTGGGGAAACTGCTGTTAATAAAAAGAATCATGGAACTCACATCAAAAGCAAAATGTTTAATCTCTTATCTGATTGTTGGATGAAGTCCATTTGACCCATCTATTACTTTGCACATACAGCTCTGGGTGAATTTCTGAAGTCATGTAAAATACCGCCGAAGGACACTGATAAAATGAGTAGAGAGGGTGGGAGAAGAGCTGTCACTATTTGTACAAATTCTTGCAGGCAACTTTCTGTCCTGGTACTCCCAGTTTATACTGAGTATCTAACTCTAGAACACTCTAGCCCTTGGGAGTAATATACATATTGCATAACAGCAGACAAAGTTACTTTCTTCTGGAGAACTGACATGTATACTTATGATAACTTCTTACTCAGGAAAGAAATTGAATTCTTACAATGTAATGTGATGTCTGCTAAATTCCATAAATGTAACACTGACGTATGCGCGTACAAGCACACTTCAGTTTAAGTGTGTCATGAACCAAATTATTGAGAGCATAATTCAGTGCTTTGACTATCTTGTTTCTGTTGAGTTTCGTGCAGACGGGTCTATGTAATATTGAAAGCCAAAATGAGTGCTAAAATGCGTAAAAAAAAAAAAAGGGGGACAGAATGTACCCCTTAGACTCTTCACCACCACCAAAATATGGCACAATGTTAGGCCTACAGACCATGGTCCCCTCATAATATGATTGGAAGATATGCATACAGTATAATATAATCTAATGAAATGCTAGGTGATTATAGTTTACATGTGGAAAACATAAATTTGGTCACTATATGTTAATAACACTATAAATAAGAATAACATTCACTTTGAATCAAGTATTCCTTTTAGAAATGTACAGTAAATAGAAAATAAATCTCTTGGTTTGCTTGGCTAATGCAGGTCTCTCCTTCCCTGATGAAGGTCACTGTGATTCATACATACTAATATCTGTGAAAGTAAACATACATGATTATGCGCAATATACTATATAGCATGTCAGAAAGAAATCATGCACTTATGTTGCATCTATTATATCAATTAATTTTTTATGATTCAACTTGTCTCAGGTACGAATAATATAACCTAGAATGTTCTAGGTCTTCTACAAATGCTGAAGGTAAAACTGACCTTTTCTTTGGAAACAGTAGCGGGTGACAAATATATTTTATTCTTAATCATGTACACTGTCAGTGAGATGGAGTGCTTATTCTATTATTCAAAGAATCTAATAGCTGTGACACCAATCTTGAATTGAAAATTGCTACAAAAATGTTGTACAGCCTAGTAGTTCTACATTACTTCATGTGATGCTACTACCTGTAGTAGTTTGGCTTGAATGGTCCATTCTTATTGAGGCCCATATATTTAGCTTGCTCATCTGACAGCTCCGTGAGATGGGCATCAAAGTTGGGCAGATGCAAACTTGCCACATATTCATCTTAAACACACATTCATATTTTGTCATGGTCAGTGTTTGATCATTTTGATACTGTTTATTATGAGCCATTTTGTGCAGCTTCCCCATAATGCAGTATTACCCATCTTTTTGGGCAACAGGTACACATCCTGTCGGTAACGCCCATCTGGTGCATTGTACAGCTCTATAAGGGCTAGGGCCTAAAATACAAAAAGACAGACAGATAAATAGGACTGAAAACGCAGAGCAGCAAAATGTATACTGATGTTTTTTTTAATAATGCAAAACTGTATTATTTAAAAAAAAAAGAAAGATTAAACTCAAGAGCACAGTACACTCGCCTGTGTGGTGGCTGTGATGGATAGCACAAAAGAGGGCACTGTGGAGCAGCTCAAGTTCAGAAGGCGCCCCTGAAACCATAACACAAGCAGCTATTGCATCCCATCATGCATATTATGGGACCAACATTCAAAAGATGAAAGAGAAGCAGTGAAGCACCTCTGCCAGCAGGATGACTCTCTTCCCATCAGGCCAGATGACATGGTCTACCTGGGAGCGCACCCTCTCCCAGGTCAGCTCTGGGGTCCGCAGACTTGCCTATGCATGGAGAACATCAGCAACAATGTGAGCACCATACAAACACACACACACACACACACACACACACACACCTTCATTTCAACTCAGCTCAAATACAGAACATCCACACATCCTCACCATGTTGAGTAATAGGCGGATCAGAGGCTTTCTGATGGTTTACGCCATTCAGTCTCACATTCTCACAGCCACGTTTAACTCCTAATGCGGATTTCATTAAAATAGTATGACCAAACGAGGGAGGATCCATTTCATACATTGTTCAAATTCAGTCATCCCAACACATCAGGATAAGAGTAAAGTTGCTTTTACACAAGGTATAACTGGAGATGGGAGGTACAACGAGAGAAAAAAAAGAAAATAGAGAAACAATATGGGTAGAGGGAGTTCAAGAGTAGACTGGTTCATAAGTTTCTCCAAAACTCACCACATCAATCTCTGTGTTGGAGTGGCCCATGTTGCATACAATGCAGCCATTCTTCATACGATCCAACTGCTCACGGGTAACCACGTTTTTGTTCCCTGTGAACACAGATTCATGCCAACCTTCATGACCCTAGAGAACAGCATCAGGTCTATGCAGTTAGGTACAAGTGAACAGTCATTAATGTTTAGGAAATTAACGACGCATTTATAGTAATTCTTTCCTCAAATGGCTTTAGCGAATACAAAGTATTTCACTGGCAAAGCGAGACCGAACACCCTAAGACTACAAAAGCAGTCACCCTTTTCTGCCTCCTTCTCAGTCTACATCCCACTGTGATTTACGGCACTTTGAGTGCAAACATTGGTTTTCCCCCAGGCAGTTCAAACAAACCCTGCACCCAGTGGGAACTGCTAAGAGGCTGGAAACTAGGGCATCAGGTGGCATGTTTGAGTGCTGATTAGAGTTGGAGAATAGCTTTCGAAGTGGGAGTGGGGCGACATGGAAAAAACACAAGCTGGTAATAAAACATCAGGATGGCTACCTGTGCAGGTTATAACCATGTCCACTTGGCGAACTACCTCATTGAGTTTGACCACTTTGAAACCATCCATACTGTGGAAAAACATTAGACATATTGTTTAAGTTAACTGTGATAGTTAAAATATTCTAAAAAAAAAATAAAAAAAAAATTACAGGTTGAAATTTTCCAGATTACCTATGCAAATATAAATATTAAACTAAAACAGCTGCTAAAATGAAAGGGGCTCCAATAAAAAATCACTCATGGTGTGTTTATTTATATGTATTTTTAAACATATATATAAAACTGTATTTACTTTACATCAGGTTTCATTGCAAGTTGACAAGTAATTATAATGTAGATGGTGTGTGTGTGTGTCTCACCAGGCCTGGAGAGCACAAATAGGGTCAATCTCTGTTACACATACAATGGCTCCCAATGCTTTCAGAGCAGTGCAGCATCCTTTGCCCACCTGCACGACAGCAAACACCAAAATTCAAACCTCAGCACAATTGGGCCTTATGTATTCAACACTTTAAAAAAAAACACAATCTGGGGACATTTTTAAAACAGTATACTGTTGTATCACTCCTTGAAATGAGCTGGTGCTGACTCACCTCTCCATAGCCACAAACCACCACCTGCTTCCCGCCAAACATCACATCTGTGGTCCTCTTAAGACTGAAAAGGGAACAGAAACAGGTCACAATAACATACTGTCAGAACAGGGCTTTAACTAAGAAAGCACTTCAGAAAGAGATGACACACCAAGCTACAAATTTCAGCAAAGCATCAAAGGGTCTTACCCATCCAGTATGGATTCCCTGCAGCAGTAGAGGTTGTCAAACTTTTGTTTGGTGACAGAGTCATTGACGTTCATGGCAGGGACACAGAGTTTTCCAGCTTTAGACAGCTGGTACAGTCTGAAGCCATGAGGGAGTCATATCAAAGGAAATGTGTAAGTTGCATCCCCAGTGACACTGCTCAATGTGTGATTTATTATGTAGCTGATGCTTCAAAATACACTATATGTAGCTGATGATTCAGCGTACAACATATTATAAAGCTGTCATGCCAGTCCATATTTTTGATCATATCTTAGCTCCCCACACAACTGTAACTAGCATTAGTGTTCTTGATTGCTTATCTCAGGTATGTTGCAAACTGGGTACACACTGCTATAAGAGACACCTCACTCTAGAGTGTGTGGCACAGTGTAGAGTATATTAGTGATACCCGTCTCACCTATGAACTCCAGTGACACTCTCCTCCACAATTCCTCGCACCTTTTTAAACACACTGGGATACTTTTTATATACCCAATGAGTCAGATCACCACCATCATCCAAGATCTGTCATTGAGAAAGCAATGACAATTAAATATGGGTGGAAACTGTAATTCAGTATAGGGTGGGAACAAAAAGGTTTGCTAGTAACACTATGCAGCTGCCAGTTAGTAGCTACTAATCTGATGTTCTTGCGCAAACTCAACATCAGTATTCCAGTGCAGTGGGATTGGATAACGGAATTGTTATGATTGGGCGAAATGAGACGATGCGCATACCATGTTAGCCTGCCAGCATTCCGTGTTGACACAACGGTCGATGCACCACCAGAAGTCATCCTCAGATTCTCCCTTCCAGGCAAACACTGCCACTCCTTTTAAAACACAAATGCTGGCATGATAGGGAAGTGTTATCTCATCTGGCACATGCACATATGAGGGTGATTGGTGATGTGTGGGCACAAACATATTCTTTAATACATGGTCCACATGATTTTGACCATCACTTGCATTCCATAGATGTTTAGATGAATTTGGAGTGGGCCTAACTATAGATGATTTCAAGGGTTTATTGCAGTAGGGTCACTGAGGGTCATAACACAGCAGACATTAGTTGTTCCCATGCTTTCTGAGCTCCAAGTCAACTATTGGGTTTGATAATCAAGTGACAAGTTGAAACATGATAAATTAGGCACAACACTCAAATCTGCAGTGATGTGGCCCTTGAGGACTAGACACTAGACAAATTTGGTTTGTGGTTCATTTTACCAGTCTCTGCCAGGGCAGCCGCCACCTCATTCTGAGTAGAGTAGATGTTGCATGCAGCCCAGCGGCACTGAGCGCCCAGGGCAACCAGCGTCTCAATCAGGACCTGCATGATACCGGCACAAACAGGCAAATGACCAGAGGCACACATAAAACCATTCGTAGACATAGATGCGTACGTGCACTCTGGGTAGCATGCGCATTTACAGAAGTGGCAGCTGGACAGTTTATTACAGCAGGCCTAAAGAAATTAAACATCTCTGTTAGATTTCAGAATAAGAGAAGATCACATGGGCTTTGCAAAACATACTGCGGTCTGTGCAGTGATGTGGGTGCAGCCAACCACTTTGGCCCCAGCAAGTGGCTTCTCCCCCTGGGCGCGCTTCCTCAGGGAGATCAGAGCAGACATGTCTGTGAGCAAATTGAAAAGATGAATAGGCTTAACACTGACCACTAGGTCCAAAAACAAGAACAAGAAAAGTTGCCAAAAATATTTTGTATACACAGCAAAATCCCCAGGCCTGAATTAACTCCTGCAGTATGTGTTTGTGTTCAGCTGTATTTCACATGAAACACCAGAGATGTTATTCAGCACTGCAGGAGTCAAAACCAGGGATTTATCTGCCTATTAAACAGAACCATGATTCTAACTTTAATCCTGAAATTCCAAAAAAAACTGGAGCAATAAAAATGTGAAATGTCTTGTTTCATTCCAAACAGATGTATGGTGACAAACAGCTGAAAAAAAAAAAACACAACAAACAATAGCAGCTGAGTAATGCTGCCAGGAACTGCTGTTAACCAGTTCTGGTAATCCATCAGAAAGCATTTTCCACCTCTATACAAGCAACTATAAACTGAAGTAGATTTTTGTAATTTTCTCATCTTTTTCTTGGCAGTGTAAGAATTACTGAGGCTGTTATGCATTTATAGAATTATAAGTGGCCCAAGTACAGTATAAAGGTTATAAATTAGTTAATCCGTTAAGGAGTGTGAATCATGACCAAAAATAGCCATCTTTATGTAAGACATTATTGATAAGCCACAGCAATCGAACTGCAATTGAAACTAGTTACTGCACACTAAAAAACTATCACCATGAAAATACAACACAATTTACCTCAGGTTTACCACGAAGTTTTGCAGTATTTCATAATAACATATACAAATATTACCAACTTACAGCTATTGCACATAGAGTACATTTTTAAGGACAGGTGGAAGTAATTGGGACCAAGGAATGAGACATTTTACATGTATTATTTGTCCCCCAGAAAGCTAAATCCCTCACCTTGCTCTGCAATCTCAATCTCGCGCCGACCGAACTCCGCCTGTTTTACGTTCTTGACGCAAAAGTCGCTGCTGCCTTTGGAGTTCACCTGAGTCTTCTCTCGAGGAGATGTCTCATCGTCCGAGCTGTCCGTGTAGGAAGCAGCTGTGAAATCAGCACACAGAGATAGAATGACCAGTGGCTACAACTGCAAACAACACTGCAGCAAATACTACTCACATACGCTGCACACATAGATACTGTTTCTTTAAAAATCTCTACATTTTTCAAATACCTAACTGACTTTTTCCCCATTGTCATGTACAAAATTAGACAGTTTAATTGTAAACACTGTACACTGCTGCTGGGGTTGGTGCTTCTGCCATCAGTCATGCTATAATGTAAAAGATTTTATTAGAGGAATGAATACCTCATCGACATGTTAGAAATACCATCAGGCACATTAAACACATGTATCATTGTCTCTCTCTAACTAGCAGCAGAGTAAACCATCGCCAAACATTAACAGTCATAGCAAGGGTTTCTTTATCAATGTGCATTTTCTACAAAAAGATTCACGTTTCACAAATAATAATTTTTAATATACATATAAAATGTGTATAATATCAAATACCATATTCTATGTCAGGGGTTCTGCAGTTTTAGGGGTTCTGCTACTAGCACACCAGTCCTACCTCATTAACTAAATATCAAACAGTTTATCAGTTGCATCAGGTGTATTGGGAACAGGGAAAAAGAACCCTTGCTCTGTGGGACCTATTAACAATTCTGAGTGGTTGTAGAAGCAGTGGGCAGGACAGACCGGAGCTGTAGCTGTCGGTGGACGACTGCGAGATGGAGCGGGACAGGGAGCGGCGGCCTGTCTTCGTGGGGAACTTGCTGAACTCCTGCTTCTCTTCCTGGCTGGCAAACTGGAGCTGCTGCAAGCTCAGAAAAGAAAGCGGACTTAATTTTTGACCACACAGCATGTGGAACTATAAACAAGAGTTTAAGTACCAAGAGTCAGAAAATACTACAGCTAATGAAGTTATCCATTGACAGACAGTAAATTAACTACAGGGCATAACTGCATCTTCCATTACGTCACCTTTTGTTCTTAATCTTTGTTCCATCTGTTCACTATATTATAATAAAAATATTACAATCTAAAATAAAATCTGCACACAGAACATTCCCATCTCTTTGCATTACAGTCTGTAAGTCTATTCTACTAAATTTTTATGGCCACCTTGAAATTTTATATGATTATGTAATTGACAAAAAAACAAAAATGTGACTTCAGCCACTCCTATAATAACACCCAACCCAGTTTCACAAACAATGAGACCTTTGGTTACGCTGAATGCTGTTTTCTGAGTATTGCATTGGGAGGCGAAAGTGCATGTCCTGTAAATGGTGTCAACTGTCATTAGTGGTGTCATTGGCTTGCCTTGGGCAGTTCAAATGCCTACCCCAGATACATCAGGATCTGTTGGCACGTGAAAACGTAGGCTAGAAAGGAACTTCTTATGCATCTCTGCCAGACCACAAACACTGAAATACTTCCGAGACAGACAATGCAACAGCTGTGAGCTACTGAGACTCTAGAAACATTTCAAACACACACCACAAAAGCACCTTTGGAATTCCACTCATGATGCACTACCTCATTTAAATTTACTCCATGTTAATATAGTAAATGTATACTGTAAATATTTGATATCGTAAATAGCAATGAAATAGTTGTCATTACTATTAATATTCAATAGTGGTCAAGTCTTTTCATGTGAATGATAATGCAATCAACAAAACAGAGATCAGAGTTTTACATGTTATTTATATATTTGTGTGGGTTTATGCGACTAAGGCTTTGGCCGATATTTGAGAGGTCACAAGTGTAAATCCCATAGCCATCCATGGCCAGAGTTCAAAAGAACCTAATCAAGCATGCTATCTAGGAGAAAAGCATAACCCTGTTTTCTTCTTTGTGTGTCATTCAGGGTGATTCTAGCCAAACGTGAGGCATCTGTAATTCAAGAATCACACTAGAGAACTATGCATTTCCTTATATTGCATAATTCCAGCTAAACCAAACCATGTAGCGCGCGCACACACACACACAGAGTGAGAGAGAAAGAGAAAGAGAGAGAGAGAGAGAAAGAGAGAAGCCAATTTACAGAGTGGTGTGATAAGTCACTGGAACAGGGATTGCTTTTAGAACAACCTTGCTCCTTAGGCCTGATTTGAGTTTCTTTTAACGTATGGAGGCCATTTTGAGTGTCACTTTTGAGTGTTGACACAGATCACAAAGAGGAAAGATGCTAGAAACATTTGATTATAGTATCTATGCTTTATAATATGCACTAAAAAACACAAAAAAAATCTTAATAATAACAGCAATCTATATGTCATGCAGTACAGTACTCTGAATATCAAGCAAAACCTGTACTTCACTCTGTCTGTGACCTTACATTTTGATATCCACCTTAACATGTCTTGCAGAAAGGAAAGAGCTGATAAGATGTGCATGTGGTTTTCCTGGGCCAGTGGTTCATATCTTATCAAATACAATATACCTCAAAACAAGTGTAAACTCTGTATTGCCTAGAAGAGCAATGACTACTCAATTAAATGGAACTGTGGTTCAGTAAATTAAGCCCTTTATAGCAGCGAAAGAAACTACATGTTGGGGAGATGTAAATGAGGAAGAGAAAGCATGTCTGTCCTCTCCGTCTTAGATTATTAGTGCTGACAATTTTTTTAAAAGGACCAAAATCACAATGTGTACTATAAATAAGGCTCCTAACATTTAATAAGCTTTCCAGTAAGAGACTAGAAGTGTGTTTTGAGTAAAAACTGCAGGATATAGCCATACATAGTTGACAAAACATAGTTACAGCTGGTGGTATGCAGTTACTGAAGAGGTAAATAAATTTTAAAATAAATTAAAAAAATAAAAATTTAAAATACATTTTTTAAATAGATGTATAAATAAGAATGGAATAGAAGTTTTCAGGGTAGTTCTAATGGTTAAAGTCACTATTGCTATGAAGTTGAAGAGCAGAGCTATCATTTCCCACCCTTTAAGGATGAACAAAAATGTCAAACCAGTGGACGATAACACTGAGCTAAATGTATTCTCATTTGCTCTGTTCAGTTCTAAATATATCACTGAAAATCATGTTTTGTATAAAACAATTTTAAGAGGAACTTGACAGCAATGCCTTTATAGATAGTTAGTGAACACTGAAATACTAGTTTTAAAATATTCCAAAGAGGAACCACAGAATTCATAAATAAAAGTAACAAAGTTGAGGTTGGTTCTAATCACCGTCATCTAAAGATGTAATGTGTCCAAAGTTCCTGATAAAGGGCACCTTTCTTTAGACTTATCTAACACAAAAGAGCCACATACTCACTTTGCATACATACAGTAAAACCTTTTTTTTAACCCTGTTTTGGTGAGCTGTGCTCAACAACATGCATAAAAAAGATGTCCCAACACTTACCCCTGAACAGTCACTAGCATCCATGGTCCCTACCTCTAGCTCCAGGGCATCACTATTGTGAAATGCTACCCCTGTTTGTGCCATTAGATGTAGTCATCCTCATCAAAGGGGGAGGTTCTTGAGAATGGATACGATCCTCATGGCTGACATGCAGCTGACAGAGGTGAGTGGTGGAGGTATACCACAACAACAACAACAACAACAACAACAACAAAACAACACCCTCCCCCTTTCACCTTCTTCTTCCCAGTAACCTTCTCTTCTTCCTATTTACACTCAATGTTTTAGGCATGCAAGTTTGTGGTGGTTATACAGACCAAAAGGGCATTTTGCTATATCAGGAAGGGAAGCTATATTGTAAATGGTGAACACTGATTTTTTTTTAAATTCTTACACTACAGTCTTGCACCATAACTTTGTGTATCTAAATAAAATTTGATGGCTTTTCCCCCCAAAAAGAGGTAATTCCCATCCAGTGAAGGCCCCATTCTATGCACTAGAGAATTTGTTAATACCTAACCACTCTTTAAAAATGTATTGGGCTTACTTGCAATAATGACAATTGCCATCAGAGCCTACATGGGCAGATCATTTTATTCCTCTACATTCAACTGTTCTTTAAAAATAAAATAAGTACATTTTAAAAACACAGATATTTTTTTGCCAGGTGTCAATCTTGTCTAATACAGCCATTAATGCATCTACTTCTAATATATCCATTTTAGATCTGTAAGTCCCAGCCAAACACATTTTTCAGGTCCCCAAAAAAAGACACATTTTCTGGGGAAAGAGGATGTATCCTGTGTAAATTAACATGTATACTCTTACTCTTTCCATAAACATGTTCAAATTTTTTACCTGTGCATGCATGATTCACATACGTATGTACAAATATTTCACATACAAGTGTATGTTTTTAAGATGTGTACATGTAAGAAAAATCTGAAAAAAGGCCTAAAGCACACTTCAGAATTAATAAAAAAGGAATTAGGCTAAACTTTATTTGCAAAAAGCCCCTTAAGCATCTAATAGGGGTCAACCACATTTACCTGATGGTTTTATCCAAAGCAACTTACAATTATGACTGAGTACAACTTGAGCATTTGAGGGTTAAGGGCCTTGCTCAGGGGCCCAACAGTGGCAACTTGGCAGAGGTGGGGCTTGAACCAGCAACCATCCAATCCAAGTCAAGTACCTTAACCACTGAGCTACCTAAACCCTAACCCCACCCCCAGAGAGCGAGAGAGCGAGAGCGAGAGCTGCCCCCAGAGGTTTATGTACAGGTACTCCAGAGTTGTTTACTGATACCCTGCTAATCCATACTCCAATACTAGTGTTTCTGTCCTAGTGTACTGCTATTCCCCATAATTCCAAGGCTAGGGAATTCCATGCCAACACCATGTTGGTCTACAAAATTGGAAACTTTGGAATCCAGAAACCTTGGACACAGCAGACCTCCCAGAATTAAGCAGTCCTGACAAACCATGAACAAATGAAAGGTCATGCTCCCTATCTAGGCTCTCTCAAATGCCAGCTTTTAACATAAACAGTTAGTATTAACGTGGTAAAGCATGGGTTTTAAAGCAAACATAACTTTAAACTTAAATAAACATATTGTTTTTGTGAATTTAATACAGATACTACTTCTCTAGCCCTCAAACTGCTGAGATTTATCTATTGCTAAAAAAACTTCTGAAATTTTCTAAGAAGAAAATGTAAAAATTAATATTATCTAATCAAAAATGAAAAGTAAATTATCTTATCAATAATTAATTAAATTAATTAATTAATTAAATCAATTGTTCATTTCACAGTGACCAAAGAAAACCCTAATTACCCCAAAACATACAACCCATAGGTTTTGAGAAAGACAGACAAGCTTAATGAAATCACATCAAACGTCCCAAGAAGAGCAGCTCCAATTGAATAAGAAAACAAAGACTGAATTTTTGTGTTAGTACAAAACTCCAAACCCCAGGCCTATGTGAATTCTGACAAAAAAGAAAAAGAAAGAAAGAATGGGGAAAAAACAACAGAGGAGCATGATGAGAAGGAGAAAGTAAGGCCAGAGCCAAGCTCTCAGCAGGTGGGGCAGAGCCGTGGCCATACGCCAGCTCTCAGCCGGAGAAGTTCAAGGGACAACGGTCCCAAGCTAATCGCTAGAAATGCATCATATTTCTCTGCTCTAAGCGAGTTCTCCTGGTGTTACCAAAACTTCACCCTTACTGGGATTCAAGTCATCTGAGCCATGACAATACTGTGTATACAGAGAGAGAAATGTTCTCCCACATTTAGGTGATGAAAGGGAATAGGGCCAGTGCTTGCAAAGTAAACAGTGTATATTTTGTTTGGCTTTGTATTTTTATTTATATTTTTAGAACAGTAACATGGACAATTTTGACCCATTACTTCATTAAATGGATTATTTGATGTCCGTCACTGGTCATTTAAAGAGAGGCAACAAAAGGCCTTTCTTTATGCAATGGTACCGTTTAGCGGCCCTACCAATTAAGAGAAAACACCAAACATCTACTAAGGGCAAACCATTACCAGAATCTACCAGGGAAATCACAACCTCTATATTGTTCATCCAGGCAGTCATGGCAAAACAGTGATTCAGCTAAGTCTCCATTATACACACTGCTGTGAGTGTCTAGGCAAAGTGCTATACCAATACATAAATCATATAACATACAATATATAAAAGTGTCTCCACATACTCCAGAATGAAAGATTACAAATTAAACACCTTAAATTCAAAATACATAAATCAACTCAGGTTACGGAACATATGGCACTGAGATACAGTAGAAATCTGCTGTAAGATCTATTGCATAACTCAACTGGGTTGAGTGGGTTGAGAACGGGGGCTACTTCGCCCACACACACACACACACACACACACACACACACACACACACACTTTTGGCAGAGTCATTTCATAGATTTATACACTATGATCAAAAAGGATTTTTCCCCGAGGTTTGATTTTTCTAATATACTCACACAGTGATTTGCATTACTGATCTTTTAGTCTATAGAGATTTGCTAATTGAAAAAAGAGGCCATAATGAGTGTCTGTTTGCGTAGCCTTAGGCTAGCATAGAGATATCAGGGTTAAGGTCAGTTCTGAATAGAATCAAGAATTGATGGCTATTTCCACTGCAGTTCTTGGAATGTTTCAGTTGCTTGATATCACACAGAAAAAGGTGGGAAACGGGCCACCAAATAAAAATAATTAAAATGTCAAATTCACAGGATGCACAGGATCCCCTTGCACTTGGTTCTGGTACGAGGTGAAACTGTCCTAGTTTGTGACGCTGGCTTGAAAACGCCGGGGAAAAAATATTTTCGTAAAAATGCTCTTCACTCAAAGCAACGATACGTAAATGTAGCACTCCAGCTAACCTGCCTGAGACAACCTATCCAGGATTACTTGAATTCTGATCCCAATTTTGCGCTCCGTAGGATGTGGCACTAGCCTATTTAAGAGAGTGCCTGTCCCAATCTGACAGCAGCCATATTCTGTTTTGAACGAACATGCATATTTATCCCATAACAATTCGCTTTAGGGTGAAAAAGATCTTACCTTCTTGACAGATTTGTGAGTAGGGACCGCAGTGAATGCGGCGGAGAGTTCGCCGACGTTCATGTTCACGTCGCTGTTCTTTGACACTGTCATCGCGGAATACTTCTCTGCTACATTCTCGCTCTCTTTGAATTCTTTACTGGCCTGCTTCAACTCCAACTTTGCATCGACGATGGAATCGGTCATTGTATTTGAAGGCTAAACCTAAAACGAACAGCTATTTACAATTAATTTTTCCCCTTCGCCGGTATATAACGATTAAATCGGCTTGTTTCGCTGGGATACTGTAACCTTTTGCGTCGTCCTCTAGCCTATGGTGCTTGTAGCAGTTAAAGAGAAATAGCCGAATGCAAGCTTACACTAAAATCTCCGTAATAACACAACTTGGAGTGAAAATTAGAAGAAAAAAAAAAGAATAGCAGCGTGCATCGACGTATCGACAAAGTGATTTGACTTATAAAGAGGGGCTCATCAGAGATTTCAATTTTACTGCCCAACCCGCAATAGACAGTATTAACAGTGGGCGGGGCCTAAGCTCAGGCACCTGCCCGCAGCAGCAATAAGTGGGAGGCGCGTTTTCACACCATCTCAAACAATGCAGACGAAATTGCCTACTTTCTTTTAAATGCCCACAAATATAACTTACAAAGTAATGCAATAACAATAAAAAGTCTAGTCTACACAATTTAAGTGTTGCCAAACTGAAGACTTCTATGTTCTAGTGGCACTTTATCTCTAGGCATATTGAGATACACAACACAACTTCATACAGTAAACTAGGGACGCAGTGGAGTAGCAATGAGTGGTAAGTATGAAGAAACTGGCCTGAACATTAGGGATTTAAAAACTCTGACTTCATTCCACAGAGCTAAGAGGATTAAAGGACAGAATGCAACTTATGCAACTTGATAGAATGAGGATCATTTACAGTCTCAAAACAGTATTGTGTTGAAAAGACACATTACACTGAAAATGAAAAAAACCATCACAAAATGTTAAAATCTTCATTGATTAGACAAAATTTAATCAAAACAGATCATGTTTAAAGACTTCAAATGTCTAACAATCAGAATTCATCAGTTGTATCTACACGTTCCTGCCATGACAGTACAGCAGGTTTTGAGGAGAGGAGTTAATAATGGCCATTTCAAATTAAACAGAAAAATATGTACTGCAGAAATTACAATCAGTGGGCACAAAGAGATGAAATGAAACTTGGAAAAAAGTTTCTCCAATTACAAAACCTCATATCAAAATTTAAATGCAAAAAGGTATTCATGTTACAAATCAGTAATGTACAAGGCAGAGGCCCAGAGAGAGCTCCTCTGGAACAGGTTAAACTCCAAAAGCCCTTGCTTTGGCCCATTGAAAAAGAAAAATAAATCACTGAGAATGTCACAGCACACTGACACTAATCTCGAGTTAATACCAGACAAAGGTAACTGCACTAAATAGGTCACATGGTTCTACAAATCGTACTTTTAAACAAAATCACTTTTTAGATGCAAAAGAGCCACATAAAGCCTCCAAAAATTAAAATCAATCTTTGTACACTAGCTACCTAGACAGCTGTCACTATAGATTTCTACGGCCTGTTTTGAGGAACAGATCACAGTAACAATGCCCACATCTTCCCGTTAGTCTCATGCTTTATGAACGCAACAAACTAACCACTAGAGGTAATGCAATTTTCCAACCTTATGCTTGTCACTACTGGTATGAGCACGCCCTAGAGATTAAAGCCAGGCCCTTGCTGGCAGCAGGGGAGAGGGACATTGTAACTCAAAACGCTATACAATCGCATTAAGGGCTAGGTCTAACCATATTCATATGGTCTTATTTATTTTGGGGCACTTGGTTGTGTAGGGCTTCCGAAGTCACTCAAGAACGAGGAGGCTCTCGAACCTGGTGCTACGACACCCGGATCATCTGAGCCACTGTTTCCTCTCCAGCCTGATTCTGCTCCTACGGAGAAGGAGGGAGGAGGGACCGAGTTAAGCAGGTGGATCAATTATTATATACATAATCCACGCACAAAATACTCCACTCAGTAGCCTGAGAAGTCATTGTTTGCTTTTTACTAGTTAACGTGGAAAGAGCTCCATGAATGAAGTGATTTAGGCAGAGAGGGAAGAGAGAAAGCACACCCTTAGCAAAAACAAAATTATGAAGCCTAATAATTAACAAAATGGTTTAGCCTATACATGCTTATGGGAGTCTGTCAGGTCCTGACCCTATGTACACATTACTTTTTGGTTTATGAGTGAATGTATGTATAACCTGTGATGGATAAAATGCTCCATCAGGAATATATGAAGAAACACAAGGCCATGGAAAGCAGCAACACAGACAGAAGCAAGAAAAGAAGGGGGTAAAAAAGCAAGTTTTCAATGGTTCTTTTTGCTACTAAATGTTTACCTTTTTTTTGTTGTGTTTTTATTTAAAAAAACAAAAACAAAAACAAAACAACAATCATGTAACAACGATGGGGCAGAGAATACACTAAAGCAAGCAAACACAGGGAGGAAAAAGGACAACCACAAAGAGAGCCATGGATCATGAGGGAGATTTAAATAAAAATAAAAATTAAGACATTGGGGGGGGGGGTTATTGAAAGCAAAATTCTCTGACTGCCAAATTTTCTTTCAAAATGCAATAGAATCCCGGCTAGTTTAATTCAAAATTTCACATTAAGTTTATTTCCTGCATATACAATATAATTTCTTTCAAGTCAAAAAAGTAACACTTGAGCAACTGAATGTTCTATTTCTGTTCAAAGGCAAATGGATTGGTCACACTTGCAATAGTGCTTTTGCAAAGTAGCATTTTCTTTCTTTTAACAAATTTTTCAGTAGTCACTGTATACCAACCTAAGATGATATAATTTTACATTACAGTGTATTCTGATAAAGTTACATACAGTTCCTTGGCTACAGCAGTGCTTGTTCGAGTAGTATGTGAGGTATGCAAGAAAAGCGCTAAAGCCTTTAGCTTATTACCTTTGGTTTAGTCCAGTGTTAAATTGCTGATGAAGCACACTCACTGCATTGAAAAGAACAAAACAAAAATCAAACATCATACCATAAGCCACAAGGGAAACAGCTTTAGAAAGCATGCTAACTTGATGCTTGCTGAGCGGCCAATAGAAGCAGTTAGTGGCTAAGCGAGAGGAGTTGTGTGCTCGGACAGCCAGCGGGAGCCTGGGATGTTGGCAGGCCTAGGGAAGTCTTCCTGTTTCACCCCGGCATGCTCCTGTGTGCTCACCTGCACCGCTAGGCCCACCTCCTCTTTGTCCTTGGGCGAGAAGAAGCGGCCACCGTCGCCCCGCTTCCGCTGCATGGCGTGCCGATGACGTGACTCGTGCAGGTATTTCTGTGCAAACCCAAAGGGGGGGGATTAGGATTCATATAGAAGGGAGAGGATAAAGGGGGGGGGGGGGATCATTTTTTTATTTTATGCATGGTTAGTAGTTCCAGTTGTCCAGACTTACATTAATAATCAGATCTGAAAGACTACTCAGAAAGTCTATTATAAACAAGGCTTGGGATTCACACAAGACTTCAAAACATTATTTGGTGAGGAGAAACTAGGCATGTGGCCTCAGGAAAGCCATATTCCTCACCCTGTCAAAGTTTGAACAAGTACGCTTTATGTTTCTGGAAGCGGTTATTATGCAGACTGGCCGCACTGGCGGGGAACTGGTGGCTGTCCTTCACTCACCCTGCGCTCTTTGGGGATCTTGCCCTCGGCCTCCAGCTTGGCGCGAGCTTGCCGTCTCTTGAGGATGCGATGGTACTGCTTGGCATTGACATAAAGCGGCTCCTCTTCCAGCATTTCGGCGCCAGGCAGAGGGATGCGCTGGATGGTGGGCACCGTGCCTCCTCCCGGCACCATCTGACATGCCAGCCCGAGCGGGCCAGAACCATGTTAATTCAATTCGGTGGCAGTTAATGTGATTTATGTGGAATTTTGGCAAGGTCACTAAAAGAAAGCGTCACCTTGTGGCAAGGACACCCACAGAGCAGTTGTGTGTATAATTTGCTGGGAGGATTGGCAGCCTCTACTTTCAGTTTATAATTCATACCATTAGTCCAGTGACATGCAAGCCAGAGTGAGTGCAAACACCAATAGAATTCCACACTACAGATTTCCCACAAAGAAGAATTGCTTGATTTGCTCAAAAGCATTTCAATTAATGAGTTCACCACTGACATTAGAGTGCTTGAATTTGTTCAGAAGGGCAAGGTTTTTGGATCCAATACACAGGGTAATGGAAAAAGAAAGCATGTCACCCCCAACCACTGTGACTGATGAAAAAGTATATTCAAGCTGGTTATGTACCTCGTTGGAAGCTCTTACCATGACCATCCCTCCAGTATTGACCACATTGCCAGACACTGGCAGGGTTACTGTAACTGTTCCTTGCCCACTATTGGTGGTGGAGGTATTGGTGCCCCCTGCGGCCTGAACAATCTGCGTGCCAGCCAGAGTGCCTGCTGGGATGGTGATCATGCCTGTGGATGTAGAGAAGCGTCACATTTAAAAGTCACAATAATAGCAAAATTCCTTTTTTTGCTTGCAATGCACCAATGCTGTCAATAAGTGTTGGCAATAATAAAAGCTTAACTTTACACAAATTAACATTTTGACGCAATAAGACATACTGTCCTATACTGATGAGGCAGGTTGGCAAAGACTTGCGACAGGCTGAGTAAATAACATTTAGAAGTGCAGCAGCGTGCCAATAGGATGCTCTCTCTCTCTCACACACACACACACACACACACACTATATATATATTTTTTTTAACAAAGGATCACTAAATGAAATGTAAACATGAAAATCATATGCAGCTCCAAAGGGGGTGGGGGGTGGGGGTGGGGTGAGAGGCTCTGTAGGTCATACCCTGCTGCAGCACGGTGCCATCTGCATTCACAGGCTGGTACACAATAGTCTGCCCTTCAGCAGTCTGTGCAAGCTGCTGTCCCTGTACTGTGATCTGTTGGCCCTATCACACAAACAGACAGGTTTTATTAGCACACAGGGAGAAAAAAAACTAGGAGACATTTTAGAAAATAAACCTGTGTCAAACAGCCTTGGGCCAATACACAATATTATTGAACACAACAATAAAATAAAGAAGTAACAATCTTAAGCAGGTTTTGCTTTTGGTCACATTCCACTGCCACATTATTTTTTTTACTGGCTTTACCTTTGTTTAACCTTTCCCTTTGTTCGAGAATTCTAATCTATAGGTAGTTAAATATTCATACAACAAAAATGACTGCATTTAATTGAAAACAACAAAATATCAATTAACTACAAATATAAAATTTTACAATGCCACTTGAAAAGACTAACAGATTATCTGTATGGAGCAAGGAATGCTGTGAAATGAAAAAATAAACTCAAATGAAAAAATAAACTCCCAAACACAATCTACTCTGCATTAGAGGAAAAAATGGGCGAGCACGTCTAGAAGAAGGGTGCCAGTGTGCCATCTAGGCAATATTTTGGTTTCCAACTAAACACACAGAGAACTTTATATGTCAACATTATAACAAAGTAATACATCTGCTTTGGCCAATGGCAACTGAATTTAAATTTCTGTGGCTGTGAATACAAAAAATGCTCGCTAGTATGAATGGCTGAAAGTTAAAAAGATTATAAGCATTGCAGTATGTTCAAGCCCAAATCTGTCTACTATACATGAACCAAAACATGCTATTTATTTCTTTAACATAGCATTGTTTTTCCAGAATTAAGGTTCTTGTAAATCTCTGTGTTAATTCTCTGTTGCTCACCCACTGAGGGGCAACACATCATTTGCATAGCTGCTCCAAGAAAAGCATCAAACAATAGGAACAGATGAAAGGCCCTGTAATACTCACATGGGGTATGTCAAACTGAATTCACAACTCAGTAGTGTTTATCGCTATAATTGTGGACATGATAATCAGTTGTCAAAATTTACATCACCACCCAAGCCTAGTACCAAATAGTATGCACACACTCCTGGCTACTTACAATACTACTCCACATGAGCCCATCAGATCCACACTCCAAATACAGAAAGTCTATGTCTGGGTAATTACCATTACTGCTAACATATCACTACGGAAACACTAAATCATAGAATGACAGCAGGTGATTGAGAGAAGAGATGGTGAGGAGGCTTGACCTGGTTTTGGCCTGCAGTAATGGCAGTCTGGGGCTGTTGGATGATGATCTGCTGGGTCTGGCCCTGCTGCCCCTGCAGCTGCAGTGTCTGCCCCCCCTGTAGCTGGATTTGCCCTGGCTGCACTAACTGGATCTGAACACACAAAGGAAAAACCAAGGAGGTAACAAGTGTGTGTTTAAACAGGTGCAACCATTAGGCTAGTTATACTAGAAGTATTCTAGCTTGGTAAAAATAGAAGTTCTCCATCTTATCAATAGTACAAATATTGCTTCACAATGACTGTATAAATAACTCATTATAAAACCCATAGGTCAATTTGTGCTCGCTTACCTGCTGTAGGCCCTGAGCTCCAGAAACAGGCACCTGCATAATGGTCTGGCCCTGCCCTCCCGACATGGCCTGTACCATGATGGGCTGCCCGGAGGAGGTGATCAGCTGACCTCCACTCACCTGCACCATCAGTGGTTGGCCTTGGACCTACACACATGCACAAGATTAGTTTGAGGTTGTACTGAGATGGGGAAGGAAAGGGGGGGGGGTTTAATGGGAGGAGATTTCTGCATGCAGCTTCAGGCTTGTGACATATGACCAAAAACATATCGAGGCTGTGCATTTCGACTGAATATGGCTTATCAGACAAGTCCACAGCAAAGGTATGCAAGCAAATTAAATGACTATTTTCTAACTTTAAAAAACACACAAAGTAAATATCACAACACTGTGAATGCAACATCACTGATGCACCTCGCCTATTCTATATAATATTCAAGAGAACAGAAATAAGAAGGTATTTTGTGTAGTTATGTGAAAACCCATTCTGAAGTGGACTGGTCTGACAATGGCTGTTTTCACTGAAGTGGGTTTTGTTGTCCCTTTTTTTTTTTTTTTTTTTTTTTTTACAAAAATTGCTTTCATGCTTACAATGTTTGTTGATACAGTGGAAATGGAAATTGTAAAATACTAGCTTAAAATGTTACAAATGTAGTTTATATTGAAAAGTTTTTAAGGGCTAAGCAATTTACATTTATATATATATAAAGCTTGAATGGAAATGTTTTGAGTCAAATATGGTTAATAATAGAACATGCTGAAATAAAATGCATCAGAAAACCTTTCAGTGCAACTCCACTATACACCTACAACTCACTCTTGCATGGTATATCTAAACCAGTGTTCTGCAGAATGTGTAATTATGATTATGGCTCATATTGCAGATGAAGCCGCATGCAACATACTGCAAACATAGAAGCACTCAACAATGGCATGTGCAGGCTCTTCGCATCCTCTAATGACCTTTTTAAGGGCACATTCTATGCATCCCGTTTTAAACATATCTGAAGTGAACCAATTGTCAAAAGAAACAGTCAAAAAGAAAAATGATTCAGTCAACAGATCAGGGCTGAGCTTCCAAAAAGCACTGTTCTTCACAATACCAATAAAACTACACATCAAACTGTTGTGAATCCAACATCTACCTCTGTAATCAAAGATCACCATAGGTACACGTGGCTTTGGAAACTCCACCCTGGCCCATTATGGATTGAAGCAGGGCATGCTCGTCAGTCCACGGCGTCACGGATACAGGCTGCATGCGAAAGGTTAAGGCTACAAGCTCAGAGGTCTCACAACTACCTGGAGCGTTTGCACTTGTTGACCCGTCGCCGTGGCGACGGGCGCTTCGGTCTGCAGCTGTACAGCTGTTACCGTGCCCTGTGCCTGTGAATAAGCCCATATAACGCCATCACTCCTTTTTGTTGGTGTCTGAAAACGTATGTACTGACATAAAATCCGGTTTTGATTAAATGCTTGAATCTGGCCTGTGCTAGTAGCTCCCTGATAAGTTATGACGACACTTAGCTAGCTAGCTTACTATATGGTATACTAATAGTGAAAGGGTAGATTACTGGGTAATGACCACGCATCCAAAACTAAAACACAAATCAGTTCGGTTATTGACATAATCCCCATAATCAGTTTGCTTGATATAAATGTACCTAGCTAAAATCTCTGTCATTTTATTATGGTACACGCCCTCCCTCTAAGACTGAGTATTTCCCTCCGGTCACTTAACTTACCTGCTGTTGGATCGGGCCATTAGCCGCCTGAACGACTATCTGCTCTCCACTGGTTGTGGAGGTGTATTGCTCCATTTTCTTCGCAGACTTCACTATTCTGGGGAGGAAGCAACAAGTTTTCAGTGATGTCCGAGACTATTATTGTCGACATATACAGGGCTTGTTTTATCATAGCTAGCTATTTCGGTGCTGCATCACTATTGGCGCGTAAATATGATGACATTTGTAAGATAACATTTTACAAGGCAAAAGTCCCTGGCGAGTGATGGAGGACTAGCTAGCACAGCTGACTTACGTGTTATTTTGTAATCACAGATCTAACTAGGTTAGCTAAACCAAGCCAGTAAACAAAGTAGACTAGTTAGCAAGCAAGCTGTATGGTAATTTAGCTAGCGTTGGGTTAGCTAGAACTCAGTAAATTCTTAGATGAAGGCTATAAAACCTCAAGCAATTGTTTGTCACACAGGTTTGGCTAGTACGTTGACATGTTAGGTTAGTTAACTGAGTTTATCTTGGCTACAAATATGCTGATGGTCATTTTTTAACGTTCGCCAGCTAACTGCTGTTTAGTTTATCCAGCTAGCACCATCCCCATCTATGGCTATCCTACTACGGGAAATTTAATGTCTGAACCACTCAGTTTATTTGCTAACCTAGCTAAGATACCTAGATGCCTGCTTGGTTAGCTAGTCACACTGTCATCCAATTAATTCGCTAGTAAATTACGTGGGGGCGGGGAACTGTTACGCTGCACTAGCTGTCCAGCCAAGCTGACTCCTTTGTTGTTTGTTGGGTAGCTGTTAGTTAACTACAGCGCTGACTGCAACAAAGCGGCGTCCATTTTAACCGTTCTCACGTTACAGAATTTGATTTCTGTATTTTGCAGAATTAGTAATTTGGTTGGTCAACGATAAACCAATCCGTGTTGTCTGCTACCATTCCCCTCGAGCTGCGCACTCTTTACCGTTTCTCAGTTGTCCGGTACCCTTCTGATTGGCTCCAGTACAGCTCTCAAAAACCCAATCACCACAGCGACTGGACAAAATGGCGCAAATGAGCCGCGCGGGCAAGCGCGGGGCCGGGGCTCGTGATAAGCGAACAGAACTGTGGAACGCCAAAGTAGTCAAAATTCGCCTCGATCGAAACGCGTTTTATTTGCAACACGGCGGCGTTTAGAACGTTTTTACGCCGCTATTGTTCACTTCGCCGCAAATTATGCCGCAAAAACCATCAAAACCGCTTTAAGTGCTCCAAAATGGCGTTTTTCTTTTTTTGTTGTTTTTTTACGCCGCTGTCCCTCCAACGGTGTTAAAAGCGCCACTTTATAGAAAAATAATGAGCGCCACCTACCGGTTTTGACAACCAGTACGGTTGAACTTTCTTAGCCTAATCGCTCACGAACAAGGTCAGTCCAGTTCACTACAGATCTTGTGAGCTGATAAACTAGTACTTTATTCATACAGTTCGTAGTTAGCTAGCTAGAAGTTTAGTAGACCTAGCAGTAGTGACCATGCCTACCACAAGTGGAAGATGGTGAATAGAAACTTCATCTTGCGTTGTTGATGGACACATAATAGCTGCACTTGACTAGTAATAACAGCCGATATATTTTAGAGTTCAACCTTGATATGGATGCAGTGGAGGCCAAATTGGAGTCTCTTTTGAAGTAAAACCCTTTCGTGTATATTTAGGGCAGTAATCTTAAGAATCATCCTTTACTCAATTTCGTACTCTGCGTACTCTGATGTCTTATTACCCTGCAGAAAGGAGAAAAAAAGATGGAAAGCTACCAAATTTCACAAGATCAGACAACAGCTGAGCACTCGGCCCCAGAGAGGAGACTGACCTGGGCTGCCTTTGAGCAAATAAGGTACTGTCCTCTAAATAACTAGCTAGAGGTCAGACAAGGTAGAACTGTCAACAATACAAAATGTACACTCAAGCACTATGTATTGCTAATTTGAGTGTTAGGCTACTTAAATGAGTCTATTTTATATATCAAAGAGTAATCAAGACGATATGATGTAATCTTGCCAAGATTCACATCTACTTTAGATTATTAAGAATGCATAGCTTTTGCTTAAGTGTTTGGAAATTAGAATATAAAAGCTGCTGTGACATTCAGCCTTGGGTGTAACACATGATATTTGTTTTGTCTCTGAAAACATTTTATTTAAATTGATGTTTTATAAGATGCTCCCCATATGAGCACATAATCTGTTTGCAGATACCTAAAGCAGGAGTGCACAGTTTTACAAATAAAACGCGTTTAGTGTGAGACGAATTTTGACCAATTTAGTGTTCCATACATCCGCGACTGATCGCACGACACTAATGGAGTACTTCCGGAGCGGCGTCAGTACGCAACAGTCGTACGCTATTGATTTGCTAGCTAGATGTCCTAACCTCCTTCCCATGTGTTATTTAGCTAGCTAGCTAGCGTGCGAGTGAAATGTTAAAATTATTTAGCTAAACACATCCCTCGAATATTCTGAAGCTTTGGTTTGCCGGATCTTTTTGTGCCGTATGTTTGAATAACTCCAATCACTCATGATTTTTAAAGGTCCTAGTTAGCTGGCTGGCTAGCTAGTTTGTTTTGGTGTAACTTGGCTGGTTAGAAAGGACACCAGTGTTATTTCTGCTCAAGTCTGTTTATTTTTAATGAGAGTGTAATGTTCCACTTTTACTTTTTTTTTCCCCACAAAAAATAGGTGACTCGTCTCCACTACAATCCTTTATTTGCTGATCAATATGTTCAGCACTTTAAGGGTTGCCAGCATGGTGGCGTTGAAAGTAGCTTTTCCAGTGCCTACGACCGCACAGATTTGTCGCCATGCTAACCAGGATGTCCGTGTTTGGATGGGGTCAACTCGTTCTGACTCGGACAACAGAAAGAAAGACCATGAGGATGACCTTGATATGGATGCAGTGGAGGCCAAACTGGAGTCGCTTTTTAAGTAAAACCCTGTCGTGTATGTTTAGGACAGTAATCTTAAGAAACATCCTTTACTCAATTTCTTACTCTGATTTCTTATTTCCCTGCAGAGAGGAGAAGAAAAGATGGAAAGCTACCAAATTTCACAAGATCAGACGACAGCTGAGAACTCGTGGAGCCCCAGAGAGGAGACTGACCTGGGATGCCATTGAGCAGATAAGGTACTGTGGCATTCAATATTGGACAATACTTGCGGTACAACACATGAAATTTGTTTTGTCTCTGAAAACATGGTATGAGTGCTTTTTATGTTTTACATTTTATTTAAATTGATGTTTTATAAGCTGCTCCCAAAATGAGCACTTACTTAAACATAACCTGTTTGCAGATACCTAAAGCAGGAGTGCACACAGGAATGGACAGTGCAAAAATTAGCAGACAGTTACTGCGTCAGTCCTGACGTTATCTCCAGAATCCTCCGCAGCAAGTTCACTCCTACCCTAGAGAGAAAGCTCAAACAGGACTGTAAAGCTATGGCCAGGCAGCAATCTCTTGGACATGGTGAAATGGAAGGGTCGAATAAGGGTCAGTCAAGACTGCCTGTGCTTGGCAGCACTAAGCCAGCCAGGCAGTTGTTTGGTAATACGCATGCCTTGACATGTCAGAGTAGAGGAGCCCTGGCTAAGATGGAGTTTGAGACAGGACTGGCTGTTACTGATGATAATGTTACATTACTGTTAAGAGGGACATCTCAAATATCAGATGGTCTGCCTGTGGCACAGAGAAAGTCACAGGAGAGGCTTATTGAACAAGAAGGGCCAGTGGACTTTGAGGAGGACTGGGGGGAGGAGGAGAACTGGGATGGAGTATTTTTCACCGAAGAACAACTTGAGGACCTTATCTACACTCTGTGTGCAAAGCCCAGTACAGTGAAACAAAAGGGTAGGGAGTTCTTTGACAGTGAAGGCAACTTCTTATATAGAATTTGAAGAAACCATTAGTACTCCACCATGTTGTAAAAGTTGCTTAAAATGCCACTGTATTAAGAGGAATGTCTGTTCATATATACTGTTGGAATAAAAATATCTATATATGTCACAGAATTTAATCAAACCATTGTATATTGTAAAAAGATCAATATTAACTTGTCCATTCCAGTTTGTTTTTTTTTTATGCTAACACATATTGCACTAATGACGTATTGGTTTGCATTACCAGTTTCTGCTATGGTAGCAATGAAGTTATGAAATGATGTTATGGTTCAAACATCTACAGTGTTGAATGTAATTGTGCTTCCACCTTCCTCCTCGAACTGATAAAGCAGGTAGAGCAAGATGCTAGCAACACCAAGATCATGGGATTTATTCCCAGGGAGTACTGCTATCTATTGTTTGTAGAGTGTAAAGTCCATATGGAACTAGTGGCACTGGGCCTGTATTAATTGGGGCTGGGTATAGCCTTAGTCACCAGGGAGGCCAGTGTTTGTTCATCTTTAAAGAAGTTTGGAAAGTGATGGGTCTGTGCCTTCTGGAGGTGTTGTGGGTTTAATTCAATGAAAACTTGGATTTGTCAAATATTTTTTGAAGAAGATACTGGACTGGATGACATTTTTGTAACTGCTATATGTTATGAGGATAACATTTCTTGTATGTTTAAATCTGAGAATTCTGTCTTAAATAAAGCCATTTATTATAAATCTACACTCATTCTAATTTGCAATACAGATCTACATTCCAAGGCCTGCAAAACTCAATTCATACAACTATTCAGGTTTACACATGAGAAATGTGAGTGAAGACTTCTTCCAGAAAAGTATGGAGATCTGTTAATAATTTTATATTTCTGGATTTCCTAAGGAAGATGTAGATGATGCTTTTGTATTTTATCTGTTCTGAGAACATGCATTAACCAATAAAACAAAGTTAGTGTTAAATGAGAACTGTATGAATTCTTGTTATCATCCTACAAATGAAATGATACTTTAGCTAACATTTCAAACATTTCAGAATCCTCCAAGATGACACAGTCTACTTCTTAACGAGCTTCCACAACTGACCTACATCCTAGAAAAAACAAACATCAAAGGTTAGATAAATGATCAGACATCTGGTACTGTAACCACTCTAGATGTCCTACATAACACCCCCCCCCCCCCCAAAAAAAGTTATTTTATTAGTCAAAGCAGTTCTTTCACCAAACATACAGAGCCAAAACAACTAAAAAGGCAATGCAAATTTATTTACAGAGCCAATATATACACTGATTTTCAACTGCAAGAAAAAATTATGAAAGCAGAAAACTTCAAGTAGAAAACTCATCTAGATTTTATGCTCTAGGCACCATTCCCCCTTTAAGCCCTCAGTGTAACAGAAGTAGGAAGTGACCTGTTTGCTAAAATAACATACACAAGATTACAGCTTCAAAGTGGAATCTAGAAGAGGAGTGAGAAAATGTAATTTTGCCAAAATCTCAAATGTGTAAATCTTAGCAGTTGCCAGGTAAAACACAGCCTTTTGAAAATTGGAGTCCTTTGGTCTTCATACATGAAAGACCTTCACTCAGACTAACTAAATGACAGGTTAATCAGTCCCAACACCTCTGTGGACCAAGTAATTCTTCAAGAAATTAGATACTCATATCAGCTTTCTTGCTGTAAATTATTTAAGATAAACCTTTGGGGTCTTTCTGAAGCCACACACACGCACATGCATGCATGCATGCACGCACGCACATAACTTTCACAGTAGGCACTTCACTGAAGTATACACCAGTGATATAAAAAACAAAAACAATTACTTTGATCTGTGCAATCGAGACTTAACTCTCACATATAAAAGATTATCGTTATAACTAATCAGAAGGGATAACTGAAAAATCCTTGTTTTGGGGTGCTGGAGTTTGGATGTGTAATTTTTTTTCTTTGGGATTTGTTACAGAACTGTGACACTGTAAAGCTATGGAAAGCTTTATCTACAAACACTGACTACATCAGAACTCAAAACCTAGTAAAAATTGTAAATCTTTCTAAAAATGTGTACTCTTGCATTTAGACAGTCAAACTCAAATAATAAAAGTGGGAGCCAACTATCTGCGTTTAAGGTAAGCAGCACACAATGGGGCAAATATACACACACTGATCACACATACCTGCACTTAATTATAATATGAAACACTTATGTCTAATCTTATGTTGGAATTAATGTAGCTTCCAGTTGGAAAATTAAATCTGAACAGCTGGACTCAAAAACTCAAAATGTAAAAGTCAGACACTATTATTGCTTCTGCCTTAAAGCGTTACCAGAAACTCCATAATTTCCAATTACCATCACATTAATGCTGTAAAGGGCCATTAATTATTTATGAACATGCCACCAGCAGTCCCAATTCTGAATGTCATTCCTGCATTCATGGCTTGTGCTGGTGCTTGTAACTGCAATATTTCCAACAGTTTTCCAAAGGGTGAAGTAGGCTTTGAATATCTGCCTCATATTTCACAGTGCAAAAACCACCAAATGTCATAAAACCTAAGAATGATTTGAGTCTTCTATAAAACTACCATTACAGTAAAAGTTATCATCTGGACATGTACAGTATTTTTTTGGACAACTGCAACTATTCTTTACACATTTATCATAATTACCTTTCTCATTCCACCACATAAAATAAATAAACCTTAAAATAATGGCAGCCTATGACCTATAAACATAGTAGCATTGTTTTAGGTAAATTCAATATTCTTTCATTTCTCTCTTTGGAGAAAGTTAAAAAGGTATAATCTGTATAGTTGCCAACACATGCGGATGTGCTGTATATTGTGACATCAAGTCACTAAGCAAAGTTGTTTTGTTTGTTTTTTCTCCACAAAAACAAAATGAGGAAATATTTTTCAACAAGATATTCACAAGAATGTGGGAGATGGCGGCAGTATAGGTCAAAATATATCTATTTTCAGAAAGCCATAGTTAATGCTACAGTCTAATTTTGATGTGACTGAATCATTGGTTGTATGTATTAACTTCATATGTTGTACCCAAATATGTATTAACTTCATATGTTGTACCCAAACCATGTTGTCTAAATGTAGAGAACTGTCTACCTTTCTAAAAGAGGTGAAGAATTCTGTATATATGTGCCTTGATAGTATCCCACTCTCACTTGCATCAAATGACAGCGTATCCTTCAAATAAACCAACAAGATTCCCATTGCTCAGGTGACATGAATTTAAAGTTATCTACATTCTAGCCATTTAAACACTGGCCTGCCACACTGCACTAGACTGGTTCTGCCAGTTGCTAAAACAGCTACATTCACAAGATACCTTTAAAATGGGCAAAGCAAAACTCATGTCACTTCTACTATGAGAGAAGCAGAACTGGAGCACAATGGAGGCCAGAAAAGGCTGGAGGCTGGGTTGTGCTTTCTAACCAGAACAAAAACAGCAGCAAATATGCCTGAAGGAAAGAGGAGACCTCCCTCTTCCTACTGAGGCTGCATCAGCACTCTTAATCCAGGAGATCCTACAGAGGAACAAAAACACAGCAAAGTGGCAAATCTCATCCAACTGGAACAGTACATGTTGAGAAAGCAAAGCTGAAGCAGTTCTTCCTAGCATCCTTGAAACAATGCTCTGCATAGCCTTAGGTGATACTTAGATGTCAGACGAGCAAACAATCACTGTACCTCGTCTGAGTCCTCGTGGAAGGTGTTCTTGGCACTTCTGGCCACATCCGTATCCAGAGGCTCATCCACTCCCTCTATGCCATTAGCCTCTGCATTGTGCTGCAGAACTGAGTACCTGTGCACCAGGAACCTGCAGAAACACCAGAAAGTCAGATGCCAACTATTACAGGCATTCACAACCAAATAGTAGCCAGTAAAAATGACAACAGGTTTGTTTAAGCAGGTGAACTAGCTAACCTTCCACCACAGATGTATTTCTTAACGAAAAGACCCCCAGCTACACAGCTGATAAGCAAGATGGCGATGAGTGTTGCAATAATAGGGGCAGAGTGTGATGGTGTCCCATCTTCCTGTGTATAAAAGACAGAAGATTAAACATATATAGCTCACTTATAAACCGCACGCACGCACACGCGCGCACGCACGCACGCTCAATGCTTCTCAGCCAATATGGGAAATACCCATTTGTCACAACATGTACCCGGTACAAGTTATTTATTCAGCAACACATCAATTTTCTAAACAATTCACTTGACTTGATTCACTCAATCTGTCACTCTATTGCTTTTCTCACTGTCACCATGTCCTCACCTGCAGCTGTCGGTCTATCAAATTGCTGATACATTTCTCACTCATATCAGTTTCTCTTCTTTCTGGTTGTCTGCCTCCCTCACACTTATCCCCTGGAATCTTCCGGTACCTGAAGGTAAGATCAGCATTAAAATGACTCATGAGATGTCCTCATCATCACCACAGAGACCTGAGAATAGGATCAAGAGTTATAACTGCCACTATCCATTCTGTCTGTCTGTTGTTAGTACATTTTGCACAAGACAAAGAAGGATGCATCACTCTTCACTGCATTTCCATTAGCCAGTACTGTGGATACAGCAGCTAATAGGTTATGCAATGACACCACAGATATGGAGAGGAATGATACCCATTGGTCTGCAGATGTTCTTTCTTTCCATGAATACAGAACTCTAGGTCGTGGTCTTTCAGCTCAGCCTGCTCCAAACACACTGAGCTGTTCTCATTGCGATAGTATCCAAAGTCACTATGATAAAGAAAGTGAGAGTGAGGCATATTTTTCCAGACACTTGTATCCTAAATAAGTTATCTACAAGAAGTGTTTGTTTGGTTTACATAAGCCTCCATGAAGGTAGTTTACAACAAGGCTGTTGCTCTTGCCTACACAATAACATCTCTTTAGGTAAATTAAATACTATTTAACGCTACTATCTAAGGATTCACATACAGGTCTTATAATGCAGTGAAACTGCTGTCCAATGCATGCAAAGCTAGCTTTGCAGACTAGACACAGAACAAGGTTGAAATGATTTTCCAAGAGTGGTTCTATGTGATGCATGCCTTGAAAATGTACAGTTTAGTCAGTGTGAGCACTAACCACAGGAAGTCGTCCAGTGTGCAAGGGCACGGGGTGTGCTGCTTGGTTATTGCATATTCATGCCCGTTCATGCACACCGAGTCCTTCCTGAGACGCCGGAACCGCTCCTTATAACCTAGCATACAGCCGTCATTAGGGTCGCTTATGTCATCCGAATGTGCCAGCCACTGCACATAGTCATCGTCACCACCTGACAAGAACAAACAGGAGCATACCGATGGAAGGTCTTATAATGACTCATCCAAAGAGGCACTGTAAGCATTAAAAAGACAAAAACCATTTACATTCACTCCCTTTACTCGAGACTGTTCATGATCGGTTTTGATGGGTTCAGACTGATGTTATACATCGACACTTTATAAACAATCACTGTGTGAACACACTCCATGAAGCAACCATTTGTCTGAAACATATAGAAACTAGATCCCACTACTTGGAGACACGTACAGTCACGGGTGAGCAGTTCTTTAAAATCAATAGTGATGGAGACCCAGTTCTGTGTGAATATGTTGTCTCTGTAGCCCCAGATGCTGACATTCATGGAGCGCGCCCCTGGCTCTGACGCCAGCCCTGTGAAGTAGAGTGGCTCCGTCGTGAAGTTGTACGTGTGCCAGCACTGACCCTCATCTGTGGAAAACCTGACAAATGAGGAATTGTCAGAGGACAATTCAGGGAGAGAGAAAAGGGCCCAAGACCTTCTTTACCATTACCAATGTTACTAACAAAAGTTATTTACTTTTTATCTGTTTTTTTTTTCTCTCTGCCAAGGTCTCCACACTTTCCAAGTCTGAGTAAGCATACTGATGGCGAAGTACTAAAGCTGGTCTGACTGACTAACCTTAAATAGTTTCTCTTCAGGCGAGCATGTGAGGGCACTCACTTGACCTGAGCAATGGGTGCGTTGAGGTTCTGCTCCACGGCAACCAGCAGGCCTCCTGAGTCCAGGATGGCATAATGGTGTGGGCCTGTCAACGCACGCAGCCATGTGTACCCGCCATCGTCAGACACATACACATCTGGGGTCAGTACCGAGATGGCATCGCCCACACTCCCTGAGAGGGTAATGAGAAGGAAAACATCAGTCTAAGCACAAGCTGTACCATTCACGATACCCTATTTGTATCAGCCATATGGTTATTGGTAATATATACTAATACCATGATGCAGGCTTGTAAAATGTCATCAGTAGGTCAAAGATGTCTCAAATTGTGTAGTAATTTTATATGGACAAAACAATATTAAAAAAGCAATGATGATTGTAATGAGGATTAGGTGTGAAGAAATAATATCTATGCGTTACTAACAGCAAAATAAAAAATAAAAAGCTTAAGCATAAGCATTGGTTATCAAGGCAAGTGCTTTTGTTTGCTCAATTCACATGTCTACATAAAATTGGAGAGGCGAAACACCAATTGCCTTTTAAATATTGTGCTTTTTTAAAATGGGGGGCTCAACATCAGAGACATCATTGCAGAGCTGCCAAGAGAAAAAGGTATATGCCAACATTATTCTCCAGCATTATTCCAAAAGGTGTGGCTCTGCATTTTACTGAAGGTTAACATAGAGCAACTCCCAGAATGTACATGATCCTGAGAGAAGAGCTTCCATAAACCAGTAACAGGCCAGCTCTAGACACAAACATGTCAAAGTCTACAAACCCTGTTTGCATAAGACATGGTGAGAATTTAAACACCATGCAGTGTATCAGAAGTGCCGCTTTGATGCAGCTTGCATGTGAGAAACATTTGTGTGTGTGTGTGTGTGTGTGTGTGTGTGTGTGTGTGTGTGTGTGTGTGTGTGTATACACACATGTGTGTACTCCAGACAGTACCATGAGCAATTATCAGTCCCACAGCACTGGGCTCAGTGAGAGGTAGCATTGGAACATTCAGCTTCATGGAGATACTGTAGGACGCATGGATATGGAGACTACACTGCAGAGAACAGAAGGAAAAGCATATTAATACATGCATGCACACTCTCATACAACATACTAAAGAATGCACATGTGCAAGATTCACTTTTTAAACGGAACAGCTCTACCAAACACATTGTTAAAATCACACAAACTACATACCTTCTTGCCAAAGTCACATCTGTCCATTTTACTAATAGATGTACTGTAAAGTGGGTTTTCACTTCTGTTGAGACTGACTCCAAATTCCTCATTTCCCCAACACCAACCCTCACCTTGTCTTTGTCTATAGCTGTAGAATCACATTCGCTGTTCTCTGGCTTCTTCAGAGGCACCCACTCTCCTCCCTGGTTGAATGTTACCACGGTCTGCACAGAGCCATCTATGAGTGGACCAAGAAAACAGTGTCAGCCAACAAACTTAACATCCCACAACCAAAGGTTCCATGAAACATAAGAATGCTTGGCTTTATGGAGCATCAGGATCAGTCTACAGCTCAGAAATATCAACATTGCTATATTCTTAGCAGACTCCTAGCTGAGTTGAGACAGGATCTTAGACATCAGTTCATTGATTCTCAGTCCCGGCAGAGAAATGTGTGCTGCACAATTGTCTCTAGAGCTGTGCTTGGGAAAGGTGATTTCATAAAGCAAATGAAAAAGTTTCTAAATAGTTCTCATTACTCCATCATAAAAGGAAACAGGAACACTTTTCAATGTGTCTTGTGCCTCCATATTGAGGCAAATAACCATACCGTCAGCTAGCACACTGGTCATGAACACCCCTCGGAGAGAGGTGATGTTGGTGAAATCGTTGTCACCCCCTGTGGATGTATACAGGTGGCGCTCCAGGGACTTGGAGTACACCAAGCCCCTGTCATCTGACACATAGATGGTACCAAAACCAGTATCTGAGAAAAAGAAGACAATGAGGATTCGCTAATAACACACAAGGGGAAAAAAAAAAAAGTCATATTGATGTTACATTATTCGTACCATCAGATCCCATTTACATTATTGATTAAATATTTTCATGTTTCACATACTGCAAAACACTATCCACATCTTCCTGTTACTTAAAAACTCACCCCCTGGTTCATCCACATGCATATAGACCATTTCATCACTGGCAGCCAATATTGAGTAGAACTGCTCATGGCCTACTGGAGGAAGCTGGGCCATGTTCCACTCCTCCCCTTGGTCTGCAGACACGTGGATCATTCGCATCATACCCTGAAGAAGACAAACATCAGGCCCGAAAATCACCTTTCCACACCCACCCCCATACATGCTGTTGTGCCCACAGCCCTGATGGAAATGTATCGTGCACAGTGCTAGACCCGGGTGCTTAATAGCAAGTGGCAACATGCACAATGGCATCACAGGCCTGTGATCTACAGTGATCAAAAAGGAGCACACTGCTGCCGACAGACTAAAGCTCACCGTGCCAGTCATGATAGAGGCGAACAGGAAGCGCCCGCCGAGACCGAAGGAGTACAGCTTCTCAGCGATCATTACAGCAGTGCGGCCATAGTCTGTCGTCTTCTTCAAGACGAGCACTCCCCTTTCGGCTGAAAGAGAGAAACATACTGAGTTCCGACAGAAAAAGAAAAACTGGCCAGTCTGCAATCCTGAACCGCTGGTCTGAATTAATTAACAAGTTTGTAAACTTGGGAGCGTTTTCCTGATACGTGAATTGGATCAAGTTCAGATCACGTTCTCACCACAATGGAACCGCTCCATAGATAATTTGGTAGTGGACCAAGACCACTTCCTCTCAAGGGTCTCTGTGCTGTTTTGGTCTGCATCTGTGTGTGATTACTGTATTCACCTACCCTAATGAATTGCACCAAGGGTGAAAATTAACTAGAGTCAAATTGAGCCAGAGCACAGGTGTGAAAACAGGCTGAACTACAGTAAGGAGTATGATAAAGAAACAATAATGCATTTTTGAAAAGTAGCTTTATCACTTCTGGCAAAAATAAAGATAAGATAGTCCAACTTTAATAAATAAAAAGGCCAGATAATAAAAATGTGTACACACACACACACACACATTCACACGGTACTCATTGGCACACTCCAACCCTTCTGTCCACAATGTTGAAATAAATGTTACTCACAGCAGGACCCATTCAGGTTAGTGGAGAAAAAGAGTGTGTGATCAGTCCCCCTGGAAGCATACACATGCACAAATCAATCAGTCATGTTATAGGCATGCAATATAGTTCACCTACCCAGGATGAAAATAGCTTTATTTTAGTATAAACAACTGTCCTAAATTTTGCTGAAGCAATAAAGCTTATGTTTTGAGCAAACGTGAATGACGGTCCTTTTTCCACACCTTTTTTTTTGGTCTTGGAGCAAAGTTAAGTAGCTACATTTCCTAAATCATTTCATTTATTATCAGTTAAATTACTTTCACCAACTCATGAGGTACTACTTAGCGTGTTGCATTCTGTCCAAGTCAGCAGTATTCTTCATAATTCTGTTATTAATATTAGAATATAAAGCTTAAGAGAGCAAACTTAACAAGTCTCTCAATGTTTAAAATGAGAGCGGTTATAACAGGGAAAGCTTTAAAACTTGCAGTGCAGCAATAGGGAGGAGTTTGTCAACAACATGAATGTTACTGAAAAATATATTCAAAGTCTTGAGCATAACTAGCTACTCTTCTCTTGGTCACACATACTTTCATAGGAGCCATTTTTTTGGACTTGCTCGCTTCCCCACCTGCACCACCTGCTCATGAGGTGTGAAGAGGAGCTCGGCACCTCACACTGATGCCTGGGCAGTGAAAGGCCTGCTGGCGACATGAGGTGTCTCGCACCAGGGCATAAGTCTGCTCTTTCCTAAGGCTCAGTGCCAAGGGCGCTAATCAGTACTTTATACCCATCAGCAGGAGTTGCCCAGCACTTTCCGCTATCTGTTCCAATAGGTGAGCTACCAGTGCTCAAGACTACATTACTGACTCAGAAGTGAAATTTAGAAATTAGACTTATACAGGAGCCCCTACTCAGGCCCTGACTTGCACACCAGACAATCAACATACCACCGAACTGCTGCTAGTGCAGGAATGTGAAAGGATGCACATTTCTGGGTATACATGCATTTAGTATGGATCTGATGCATGAGTTGAGCACTGATATGGTTGTTCCAGAAGTTGAACTATTGGAGATGCTCATTTTTTTCCCCCAAAGTAAACAGTCACAGGCAACAGAGTTTCAATATTAGCGCTAAGGTTTACAAATACACTCACACACAGAGTACACCTTAAGTAAACATTCCTACTAAGCAAAACTACAACAGAGCATTCAAGCCTTCACCTGACAGAGACACCTTAGTTAAATTATAAATAGTTGTGCAGGTACATTCTTTGAAAGTCTTGATTGCCTCCTTACAAAAAACCCCCCTGCAAAAAAACCAACAACAACAAAAAAAAACAAAAAACAAAACCACACATACCAGAGAGCTAGTGAAGGCCTCAGAATGCAAATAAAGCCATTTCCAGAGGCTTCACTGAGGTCTGCTGAGCAGGAAACCAGATGACTCAGCCGAGTTTGTTACCTCAGTGCTACGGCAGCCATATTGCAATGTTTATTTTCATAATTGAAGGCAGGGCCTTGCACACTCAAAATCTGTATCAGGTGAAAGCATCTTACCATTTCACCACACACACAGTATCATGGATTTTTGTCCAATGCCCACCAAAATTCTCTGAAAGCCAGAGGTCATTCTGAAACAAAAATTAAAAAAGCTATATAAGAATGTTAAGATAGAAAGATAAATGAGGATGTAATCAGACATTGGTTTATAGTACTGATTCATTAGCATTGTTTAAGCTTTTGAAGTCCATAACCAACCCACTTATCACATTACTGTCATCGTAATACAGTGATGGCATTAATACCATCTTAAACTTTGTTATCCATCTTGTTATCCATGTTGTGGTGGTTACGCACATATATACACACACACATACATACACATACACACAGTTCCATATACCCTCTCTCACCTGAGTGCAAACAGCCACCAGAACATTAGGGTTCTGAGGGTTGTATATGATCTGCATCCGAGGATTAAAGGGCAAATCTGAGGGCATGAAGCTGTTCCCGAAATCACTGGAGAGGAAAATTCTGGAGCCAATGCTTCCTGAGATGTCTCCTGTAAGGATCACCTAGATGAAAGTCAGGAGTGGAAAGGCAGGAAATGTGGTTTTAAAAAAAATAAACATCATATCATGGCTGAAGCATCAAGTCTTTTTTTATTCATTGTGTTAAAGTTTTCTCCAAGATCTTTATGCAAACTTGAGCTGGAAGTCAGTTCTAACAAGCAAGATTGGTAATCCTGCCTGCATGTATAGTGTCTAGTGTCAAAATAAATGAATATTTGATGAATGGTTGGTGTTAATTAATCTTTAATAGTTCAGATCAGTTACTGAATGTTAGACATTACTAGAATGACCCCTCACCTTCCCTGAGTTCTCAGGCCCAATAGCGATCCCAAAGTCAGTACTGATGAAAGTATTATTGATAAGGTCTGTGACATCCTTAAATGATCTGCCATAATCCTCACTGAGGCAAAGAGAGCAATAAAGAGAAAGAAAGAAAGACAGACAGCATAAGAGAAAAAAGAAGCAATAACAGGCAGAAATATCATTAAATAGCAGATATGAAATGAAAGACATGAAAGACCAAATTGAGATGAGCTCACCTCCTGTAGAGCCTGGACTGGCCAAATCTAAGCATGAACAAAGGGACCTGAAATGTAGTCAGGGCCAGTAGAACCTGGGAAGGAGAAAAGGAGGCAATGTTATTTCCAGCCTAATACACAGTTTCAAAGTACACAAGCATGAAAAGGCCTGTATTATCTCTGGTATGGGAGTTATGATGTTACAGAATCAGACTGCCACAGAGCAAGGGAATGAGTTTCACAGCTTGCAGAAGTAGATTACAGCAACGTTGTGGTTTATTGACTGTAGCCATCTACTACTCGCACCTTAATTAAGAAGGATGTATGAATCTTTCAAGGCCTGCATATCACCAACAATAGATTTAGACATCTACTTGTCTACACTATTTTCTACACTAATGTCTATAATAAGTAAAATTTAGAATGTCCTCTCTCTAGCTAATATTTTCACCATTTGCTTCTACCATTCACGATGATGAGTTTGAACACCCTGTCAGCTCTGTCTCTATGGCCTTTTCTCCAGGATTCTTACTCTGGATCCAAGACAGGAGTGTATGTGTCACACAGTACTCCAGTCCAAGTTTTTTGGCCTTCCAGCTACTGTTTTACAATTGGTCCTCAAATTACAATCCATTAAAAGTGTGGTTTGTACTCTTGACACCATAATAACACCAATCAAGATTTCTGACTTGTGATTTCCTAGTGGAATTAGATGATGTTCCAATTATAACACTAGGAGACATTTTCATTCTGATTTGTTATCCTCACAGTTGCTGTTAAAAGCACAGCTAAGATGAATGAAAATTAAACTTAAAATGTGCAGAAAGTTGATAAATCGGCTAATACTGACACATCACTGATGTCTTCTTGAAACATGCTGAATGTCAGACTTATTAATACAAAATAAGGTGGTAGAATGATACGAATGTAAAAGCCCACTCACCCCTGTGCCGTCTCCTATCCAGGCCAGAGCCACAGATCCACCAAGATCATTAAAGATATGCTAGAAGAATTAATGAAATGAATAACATGACTCTACACTCACTTTAAGATGTTAGGATAGGCAAATGCAAAATAAAACAAACAAAATCATATGAACAAACCACTACACAACTTTCATATTTTTGAAAGTTCAAACATATTTAAGGTAGAAAGTTAAAAAATGTGTTACAATAATTTGGCTTAATTAAACTTAGGTTAAGTGCTAACATTTAGGGTGACGTGTTCAGTATTTTTTTCAGTAAGCAAATGTGTTATAGGCATTACATGATTTTACAACACCAGTTAATTACAGTAGGTCTTCACAGTTTAAATGTCTAAAGGCATCCCAACACCATAAGACTACTTTATCGGGTGTCTACCACATCATTTGATCACACATTACACAAACTACACTAAAGATAAAGAGGAGATGATACGAGGCTTTCAACAGACATGTCGATATGTTGGTGAAACACATTCCAGCTTTCTCAATTTATTTATTTATTTATTTTTAAACTGTGACTGATGAATAGAGTTAATGGTGAACTGATCACTTTAGACATAAATGAACAGGTTTGGCGACTTGCAGGGCAGGTTGAGCAAGAAGGGCGTTTCACACTAAATGAAAGGTGTAATGCAAAACTTTAAAAATACTAGTTGTACATCAGGGTGAATTAAAATACTCCATGATTGCTCCCTCAACCTTTTAAAAAAAACCTTTTTTAAAGTTAAAAGGGGTAAGAATGAAAGAAAGTGGTCCTTTGTAGTGGGGTCTTTCCAGCTGGAAATACTCTTGCTCTGGTGCTTAGTACTACGGCTCTGCAAAAGCCCAGCTTTTTTTCTGAATCACCTGAATCGCCGCTCACCATACAACCTCAAAACCTTAGGCCTGCTCGCTTATATATGTATGTATGACTGATGCAACTTTATAACAAAATATAGGCCATATATATAGCTATAACGATGAACAAACAGTAAAACAGACTATAACGTTTTACATAAACAGCAAAACAGACAAAATGCTTATACTGAAGGCTGTTACAGGAGAAAACACTGGGGTAGACCGAGAGAAGGATATTGCGACAACGAAATGATGATTGCATGCAGAGACGCTCAGGAAGTCTTTCTTCGCACTTTCATTCTAGCGCTGCCTCATACAATTCAAAGCCACAGTCTTTGTCTTATTAGTACTGACTGTGAAAGTGTATGACAACAGGTTTTTACAAATGAAAAAATAACGTGACAAGCCAAGTCATAACGACGGGCAACTGGGGCCACCAGTTTAACTTACTGTGTAAGTGTTGTTGAGTAATTTCGTGTCATATCCCTGAAGAGCATTGCAGGTGTCTTGTCTTCTTTTTCTAATTCTGTCCTGAGAAAAAAGATCTGGAGCGGATTTGATGGGACTTTTTGCGGATAAAAGAGTCCTCATATAAACCGAGTGCGCGTTACGTGATCCTCTCATTCCGCGGAAATCCAAACTGAACACCACGGCAAAAAATAAAACTAATATAAAGTGCTGGATTTGTCCCATTTTCAGCATACAACGCGTTCAACGATCCGTTAAATGTGTATATAATCCTCGTGAATTTCGATTCCTTCCAGTGCAGCCGCAGACGACATCAACAACAACAAAGTAGCTCTGACAGTAAGCTCCAGCTCCTCACCGCCACTCTGAGCAGAGGCGGCGCGTCCCTATATAAACGCCATGTTCTTTTACTCAAATTAAGTTGCTTTTAAAAGACCACAGTTAAAAATAAATCAAAATCAATGTAGGAATAATAATATAGATTCATATATATCACAAAAAATATTAATCCCTATGTAATAACGGACCTCAAAATTGGTATTGAAATTTTACAACGATAAAAAAAGGATGCACCTTGCAAAGAGCAAGCACAGATTGGCTGACAATTGGGATTGGAATTTCCTGATTGGTTATTCTTGAGACTTGGAGGTGAGTCATGTTTGCTTGAGACGTCTCTCCTTGGTACGGAGAAATGCGTCGTTTGTGAACGATTCCTCGCTCGCCGGGAATTCCGGCACTCTCTGTGTTAAGATAAAACAGCTAGCTTTATTTATTTCGTATAAAAGCGTAGATAATTAAGATGCATGATCAGTTTCAGCTACGCCATTGTGAAAAAAAAACGGCTGCCTCTTGAACAAAAACAGTATTCCTTTTTTCTGCATTCTAAATAGTTTAGATTCGGTGGAACTGGTCATACAGGTTTCAGCTTTACCATTTGTTGAAGGAAGTCTATTAATATTCGATGTTAATGAAATTACTTTTGTATATGTGTGTGTGTGTGTGTGTGTGAGAGAGAGAGAGAGAGAGAGAGAAACGGAGAGATTCGATGGATAACCTATGACTGGAAATCATGTGATAAAAGACCGTGTGTGACTCCCACTCTGAAGCATGAGTTCCAAACCTACACCCAACAAAATTAGACAAGTTCTTTCTAATGAGTATCACAGACATATATTTGCGTGTAACTGTACGCAAATCACATCACTAATTCTGCAGTATCTATATAGTGGCTTTCATAAGACCCAAGGTTATCTGACAATAGAACAAATATAAAACAAAAACAAGTGAACTATCAAAAAGAAAAAAAAAAGTTATTAAATAGCAGGAGAGTAAAGTTAAGAGTAAAGTTTTTAGATGTGTTTATAGCAGTCACAAAGATATGAGTTTTAAGGTTTCATGTCCTTTGGCACTGAACAACATACCATCCATATAGGGGAACCTGGTGTGTGGGTACCACTAAAAAAACACTACCAGATGACCTAAGGAAGGACAGAGGAGTGCCGGAAGTTTACTGAGATGTACGGGAGTAAGACCAAGAAGGTCTCTGAAAGTAGTGAGTCAATGCAAATGCATTTAATATGTGAAGAGACAGGTAACCAGTGCAACTGACTTTGTGAAATCTGCTTAAAGGACTTAAAAGAAGAATATTACAACAACCAAGACAGGAGCTGATAAGAGCATGGAGCATTAATTCTAAGCAAAGTCCTGCAATATTTCAGAGCTGTTTGACATGCTGCCATCTCTCACCCTGCTCTGTTTGAGATATGTGCTGTATATGTGTCGCCCTCTAATGGCTATAATCAATCCTCAGTGATGCTAGGTGAGCTCCCCATGGTGTCAAGAAAGCGGTAAATGTAAAAGTAAGTCTCCCTGAGACAGGAGTTGTTAGTAATATTTAGTGGATTTATATGGAACTTTTTTATGTTGTGCATCGCATTCTCAACGATGTAGGCTAGCAATGAAGAAATAGCAGACATGTCAGTTATGTCTTATCCCTGAGAAGTCTTCTGTTACTTCACTGTTAGCCTACTTCTCTATTATAAACATACAGACTCTCATTCCTATATGAATTCCAATTCTTCACATCCCAAGGCCAGCAAAAAAAAAAAGAAAAACCCATCCCTTACTCACAGCTAATTAGACTTAAACACATTCGCCGTGAGAAGGAAGACTTCCGCCAGAAAAGCATGGAAATGTGTAAAAATCGTCAAAACTGTGGGTTTCCCGAGGAAGTCGTAGATGACACCTTTGCTCGTGTTTTACCTGTTCAGAGAGTGTACGCGCTGTAAGGCGCTGTACGCGCGAACCTACAAACAATCTGCTGTTAAGACTACAAGAATTCCCTTGGTGCTAACTTAATATCTTACAAATAAAACAGTGGCTGATATACTTAATGATATATTTAGAATCCTCCAGGACGATGAGGAGACCTACAGATGAGACAAAAATATCAACGACATGACCATTCAAATAATGGCTGTGGTACTGTAGCCTGTATTGGAGAAATCAAGAGAAGGCTTTCTTATCGATTTGTTGAACACCTTCGGAGCATCAGAATTAAGAATTTGTAATTTCCCAGGATTTCTGTCCTAAATTATTTTTGCGGCGAAATACCGTAATATCGCATATAGGCGCATTCAGATTTAAAGCACAGATGGCTTGAACACAACGTAGTGGATTACGTGAATTCCGTCTTGCCAAAAGACAAAACTCGGGGGGGGGGCGCTAAAAGTTTGACAAGTTTTCTAGCTAGCTAACATCTCTTATAGAAGTGTCGACGTCCAGTCTTTCGTGTCCGTCACCGTTGAACTGCTGTGCAAATAATCAGAAATCAATGACCGTATTCGGTTTAGATATGGTTCTGCTGAAAGAACCACTGGGATTTATACGCGTCCTAGAATGGGTGAGTTTACTTTTTCATTACGTTAACCGCTTCGAAAAACGGAGTGATGCCCGCACCGGACTAGGTTACTCCGTTGTTGACTGTAAAGTAAGCAACAGCAAAAAACAAACAAACAAACAAACAAACAAACAAAAACCCAAATTAATACTTATAGTATATATCTAAGTTTTGTTGAACACAAGTGAAGACAACAAGAGATGGGCCTAAGTCAACATTCCAGGTCTTGATTCAAACCGTTTTTGTGCATGGATGTCAGATGATTTTAATTCCTTTACATTTTATTTGGTAGCACTTGATATTCTTATCAAATTTGTTGTCACATTTTTAAGCATCGGAAATTATTTTTTGAGCCATTTATTTGTAGAATGTCTTCAAACTGTCAAAAATGATGAGCAATATCTTTCTTCCCCATCAAAGATTGTTTCCCTGAGCTAGAACTGAGGCTGTACAGGAATTAATATGTAATGTACTACAGCACCCATCTTTGCAGCCTAATACTGACTTCTCAGTTTAACTTTGTATAAAGTGCTTGTTAACACCCCAAAATAACAACTTCCTCTTCGGAAGGATGTCGTTGAAGAGAGGAAACGAATGAGTATTAAAATGAGTGTAAATACGTTTTTGGTGTCGGTATTGGGTCCACGGTCTATTTTTTAATGGCAGTTTAAAAAAATCCCTATGTTGTTACCCTTTCGTCTCTATGCCCTCAAACATATTTTATTATCGACAGGACCTTAAAAGGCCTAGAACATATTTTTCTGCAAGTAATAAATTACTTTCATTTTAAGACATCACCTCTCTTTTATTATTCATCTGATCTTATGGATTGCATCCTCAGGTTTTTGCCATATTTGCATTTGCATCAACTGGCAGTTATTCTGGCACAACAAACATTAATATCCAGTGCCAAGGACTTATCCACGAGATCTCAATCAGTTTTGGATATCCTTTTAGGTAAATGTAATTCATATTTTTATTAAACATTATTAAGTGATTTCACACTACCATATTATCATTCTGTTGAATTAATTTGGCCTTATTTTTATTTTGCAATACACAAATTCTGCTTTTCTTCCATCACTGTGTTTTCTCACATAGACTCAATAAACAGGCATTCCAGGTCCCGGTGTGCTCAGTCAATGGTACAAAAACTGAGTACAACCTGATTGGAAATCATGCCTCTTCAGCAGAGTTCTTTGTCACTGTTGGAGTTCTGGCCTTCCTCTACTGCACCGGTACTCTCATACTGTACACAGGCTACCTGCACCAGTATCGCGAGTCAAACCGTGGACCTGTTGTGGTGAGTAAGTTTTAGCTCACTATCTACTTGTGTAAATTGAAATCTACTTTGGGCTTGATGTTATGCTTTCCATAATAATACTTGTTTTTTTTAAGAAAAGCAAAATGTGTGATGTTTAACTTTCTGAGCATTACACTGTTCTCTGTTGAAGTGCATTAAAATGATTTTACTTGACTTCAACCAACAAAAACACAAGATAAGAAACCACAGATATCAAGACAAGACAGAGCAACAGATCCTCACAATCCTAGCACTCCTGCTTAAATAAATAGGTTTATGGGAGTAAATAGTCTTTCATTCTATGCTACTACACAGTGTTTGTCATAATTGCTTTGTAGATTTACTGATTTTAACCATGGTGGGAAATTTCTGGTATGTTTGATTCTAAGTATGGTAAGCTCAGTGTCTTCCTTTTTAAGATGTGTAGTAGTTGTTTTTCACTTTTATTGTTAAACTGTTTTCTTTCTTTTCCTTTCTGGGTCCAGGGGTAAGTGTTGAAGTGTTGTCCTCTGAGCCATTTAAAGAAAGAATGTCCTACCAGACAATAGCTGAAACCTTTCACAGCTAAGGAACAGCTATATGCTCTTTAGTAGCGTTGGCTGAATTAAATGAGTTGTGCATTCTGACGTGATGCTGAGGTAGCAGTTAGCTGTCCTCACACGTTTGTGTAAATGAAAAACAGCAGGTTGTGTTTTACAGTCAGCAGCAGCAAATGCAGGCCTGACAGATCAGAAGTCAAAGCAAGGGCATTTTTTTCAGCCCTGTTAAAATATATATATATATAATATAAGTATTCACTCCAAATCATTAAATTCAGGTGTTACAATTACTTCCATGGCCATGGGTGTATAAAACCAAGGACCTAGGCATGCTGACTGCTCCTACAAACATTTGTGAAATGTGTCGCTCTCAGGAGCTCAGTGAATTCCAGCATGCTAGGCATCATGATAGGATGCCACCTGTGCATCAAGTCATCATGAAATTTCCTTGTTACTAAATATTCCAGAGTCAACTGTCAGTGGTATTATAACAAAGTGGAAGAGATTGGGAACAACAGCAACTCAGCCACGAAGTTGTGGGCCATGTGATGCAGTAGTCTAAAGCACGCCGCCACTGGACTCTAGAGCAGTGGAGACGTGTTCTCTGGAGTGACGAATCGCGCTTCTCTGTCTGGCAATCCGATAGACGAGTCTGGGTTTGGCAGTTGTCAGGAGAACGGTACTTGTCTGACTGCATTATGCCAAGTTTGGTGGAGGGGAGGAGGGATTATGGTGTGAGGTTGTTTTTCAGGAGTTGGGCTCAGCCCCTTAGTTACAGGGAAAGGAACTGTTAATGCTTTAGCATACCAAGAGCTTTTTGACAATTGTATGCTCCCAACTTTATGGGAATAGTTTGGGAATGGCCCCTTCCTGTTCCAACGTGACTGTGCTTCAGTACACAAAGCAAGGTCCACATGGATGAGCAAGTTTAGTGTGGAAGAACTTGACTAACCTGCACAGAGTCCTGACCTCAATCCAATAGAACACGTTTGGGATGAATTAGAGCAAAGACTGCGAGCCAGGCCTTCTCGGCCAACATCAGTGTCTGACCTCACAAATGCGCTTTTGGACGAATGGTCAAAAATTCCCCTAAACATACTCCTAAACCTTGTGGAAAGCCCACAAGAGTTGAAGCTGTTATAGCTGCAATGGGTGGACTGACATCATATTAAACCCTGTGGATTAAGATTGGGATGTCACTACAATTCATATGCATGTGAAGGCAGATGAACGAATACCTTTGGCAATTGAATTCTGCATGGCAAGAGTCCTTGATGTGTGCAGTTCATTTTTAGCAAGGCATGTACAGGAACAATGAAACCCTTTATTTTACAGGATCTGCTGCTTACTGTAGCCTTCACGTTCCTGTGGCTGGTGTCCTCTTGTGCATGGGGAAAAGGCCTTACTGATGTGAAAAGTGCAACAAGTCCAACTGTGCTGGTTTCCTACATTCGTGCTTGTAAGGAACTTGTAAAATGCTCGCCTGGTGCCCTTCCCAGGTTTGGCCCCCTCAATTCCTCTGTGGTAAGATGTCTTAAAATTTTGTAATATTCCAAACCACTTTTTTTCTTCTACAAACCTGTGTTTGTAGTGATGTACAAACTCTGCAATACTGTTATATTTCCCAGTTCCATGGTATTTTGTATTTTTTAGCCATGACATTATACTAACATTAAAGATAGCATCTTCAAAAGACACAGCCAACAACCTATCATCTGAAATGTGACACATTATAAATGAAAATATAATATTTTGATAACTATTAAACAACAATCCCTCTAATATTTTTATACTGATGTTGTTCTGTACTAACTGTACATTTTATTATAAAGTCAGAAGTCAGAGTCATATTCAACATCTAATCCTCAGTTTGTGTGGGAGGCTCACTTATTTGCTTGATCAGTTGCTATAGCAATGACATTTTGCATCAAAACAGATGTGACTAAAGTGTTCAATCCAAACAGACACTTCAGCTGTTATAATTTGCCAAGAACCTGAATTTAAAAGCTGAATATTGTAAAGTGGATCTATTATAATTAGGCCATTTCAATCATGTTTTTCTCAATACTTTTTTCTATTATAGATTTCTGGGTTCCTCAATCTTATTTTATGGGGAGGGAACTGCTGGTTCATCTTTAAGGAGACACCATTCCACAAATCATCAGCTTTTTCTGTCACTCAGCAAGAAGGAACAAGGCAGCCTTGACAAATGACGTTCTGTTTATATTTATAAAGCAGGTGTTGTCTGCTTCCATTTCCGATATGGTAGAGCTCAGGAACTCAACTTTGTACTTTACTGCAGCAGAGGTTTCAGTCTGAATTTTTCAGAATGTCAGTTGAAATTATTTTCCTGTCTCAATCTTGGTACCGAAGTCTTTCCTAATGGTATCAGTAAGACAGATATCTGAAATACAGATACTGTGGTGTCATATTCCTTTTTTTAATGTCATGTGAATTAGCAAAATTAGTCTTTTTTTTTTTGGTAGATTAACATTTCTTAACTTGAGCATAGATGTTTCAGATGGACAAGTATGCTGCAAAACACATTCAGATGTAGGGGCTGTTTAAAGCTTCAAAGCTGTCAGGGTTTACCATCAGCACGAAAACCATCACTGGCCAGCAAATAGAAAACATACATTCCTGAATACAAGTCTGAATACCGAAAACTATAGGATTTTTTTAAGAAGTCACACTTAATAGGAGAGATCTTGTAAGAAGGAAAGACCATTTTGGTTGTCAGATAGTTGTATTTGGGTAGCTCTGTGCCTGAGGTACTCTGACTACAATATGAATTTGTTAGAAGTAATCATTCTATTAGTAATAGTTTGGGTTTTGCTCTTGAAGTAGCCCATTTCTAGAAATTAAATATTTTTGTTCCATGAAACAGTAATGCCTCCTTTATAGACTTGATTGAGGTCACATAATCAATGTGTTGTAAGTTTTCCAATTATCTTAAGGGTCCATTTTAGTAATAATTTAGCAGCAGCAGCATCTCAAGCAATATCATCACTATGATGTTGTTGAATGTAGTTCTGTTCATACATTTATACACAAGGACATATTGAAACAATCAGATATAATGCAATGGAAGAATGTTTACCTACCACTTAGCTTGTGCAAACTTTTGAATAGCTATGGCTGCAAAACTCTAGCACAGGATGTTTTATTTTAAAAGTACAAATTTACAGTGTTTTGTCAAAAAAGGCTTGTTTTAGTCTTAGCTCTTGTAATGTTAAGCATGCAATGTAAAGTACATTTTGGTAAGTTTTTAATGTGTTACCTTAAAATGAATCCAGGTTAATAAAATGTGTTGGGGTTTTTTTTGTTTGTTTTTTTAAAGTTATTTCAATTTTTCATACTTAAGGAATGGAACACAATTAAGATTATGAACTCTAATGTTGGTAAATGTTAAAAAGGCTAAGCTATATCAAGTGAAATTTGAAAATGATTTCTTCGAAGGTTTTATTTGTCAGCAGTATTTCTAAATTTGACTTTTAAAGCTTTTTTTTTCTTTTCTTTTACTGTGAATCTGGTGTTATACATTATATGGGTACTGGTTGTGAAAGCTTTTAATGTAGGCAGGCCCAATCTGATGTATTCCTATGTTCAGATAAACATTCCTATTGGTGCAGTTTTCAGACATTAAGGTGAAGTTATGTCACAATTTCGGGGATATGGCCTTTTTCTATATATGTAAAGGCGTTAACAGGCAACCACATTTCTGAGCAGTGCAGATCTCAACACAAAGTGGCTAGTGGTCTGGTTATACATGGAGCAGCAAAGGGATACTGGTTGCCACGAAAAGGTTACTGTTTTTATTTCTCCTCGAGTTTAATGATATCCTTGCGTATTGCTCTATTTGGAGGGGAAAGCTATTTGTATACTTGAGCGTAAGGACGTTGCAGATGCATGCCCGAGCACAAGTCTGTCTATCGCGAACGCGCGGAATGACGTCGAATACGCGCTCGTGTAGTGATGGTGGCGGGCTGTGCGCGCGCTAAACAGTAATGGCTGCCCTAGATCGGCGTATTTCCATCCTTGATGAATTTGTAGGGCAAAGTTGGAACTCTTGGATAGATAAAGCCGACGTTTCCACACCGGAGGGTGAGTGACAGAATCGCCCTAATCATTATCTTGGCTGACACTATGTCTACCAGTCACAGTAAAAATAATTTATTTAAAATGGACACACCGTTCACCATAACCCAAACAAAAGACCCACTGGGTCCTAGCGCGGCATAGGTTTGAAGTCAGCACCGTACTTTGGAAAATCTCCCAGGTCCTAGCGCTCAGTTAAGTGATTGACAGACAAACGACAAATTTTTCCAAAGGTTCACTTCGCTATACGAGTTTGAAAAGAATTGTGCTTAAAGTTGTCGTATATTTATTAGCTTTTATATTACAGAAAAGCTTTATGATCCGGTTTCAGTTGTCAGGCTAGCTAGCCAACATGCTAACCAAGCTTAGGTGGGTTATGGCAGATAGCTTAGCAATCTATCTTAACATTCACTTCCCGTTGTCTAGAATTCATTTAGCTAGCTTGCTAAGCTAAATGAATTATAGACAACAGGAAGTGAATGTGGAGCTCATCTTCAGTCCCCAAAACTATCATGGCAAATATGCTAGCAAACTACTGCGCTCAATTCAACAACAGCACACAGCCCACTGACTGTCCTGTTGACAGGCCAGTGGTTTGGGTTACGAGTGCCTTAATCATTGGCTCGTACTGATTTGCCAGTAGTATAACCATTCTTCTAATGCTGTGTACACTAATGTTCACTAGAAGTTGGTGAAATCAAATTGCCCTTTCTTCCTGTATTTGCCTGGGACAATGTGAGGCGCATTTTGATTTCCTTGTGATACTCTCAAGTTGTGTTATGTCGCGCCTTCTTTGACTTATGGCATCTTAAATTAGGTCCAAGCTGATACACCCTTAACAACAATATCTTTACAAAGATCTATGCGCTACCACGAATAAATATCTACATTAAAATCAGTATTGTGTGATAGTATGCTTTAAAGTAAATGGGCCACCTATTCTGACGGCGGAAAACATCGATAAGCCTCTCAATCTGCGACCAGTGGTGTAAGTGTGCCAAATAAGTTACACCCAGCTCACTTGATAAAGGAGCACGAATTTTATTTTAAGAACAAAACATGTAACAGCTTTTTGCCTTCTAATTGTTTTGTATATTATCTGTTATTTCATTTGACTGTACTTTTTAGGGTCCTCTGGAGAAGAGTGCAGCAAGAATGTGAAAAAAAGGATGGAAACCATGACTCTTAGAAAAGAGGGTGAGCAGGTCTTGCTGTCCCACTGTCCTGAAAGATGTTACTTTTGTCAGCAGCACTTGATGCCTGACACTGCCCATAGTGTGCTGTAATTAAGAAGGAGTGGCACATGGCATAATCGAAAACAACTGCAATTTACTTGTAGTTGACACAAATATGTTCAGCCACTTTGGCATTAAAAATATAATTTCCTGTTCACAGATATGTGCATATACGGCCACTGCCCTGCGCATGACGAATTCTACCTGGTGGTGTGCAGTCACTGTGGGCAGGTAGTGAAACCCCAAGCTTTTGAAAAACACTGCGAGCATCGGCATGGCCCAATCAGCAAGCTCTATGGCCCCCACGCGTCCCTCTCATTGCCACAGTCACACTGGCTACACATCGGCCGGCCCCCTGCTCAGCACGGTGGCCTCCGTGAGGCACATGACGGGAAACAGCAAGCTGCCGGACCCCTCAGGGTCCCACAGTTCCAGTCCCCCATCCACAAAGCACCCAAAGCCCAGAAGGACAGGACCAGGTAAGCAACAAATAATTGCTGTTTGTTTCTTTAGTTATGTATATGTATATGTGTGCATGCATATATGTATATATGTATATATCTCCTCTGGATGTTCTTTTTCTTTCAATCTCAGTTCCTTTACCAGAGGATGTATGAAATCTTATAGTTTGTCCAAAAATTAAACATTTGCATACATACATATTTAACAACTTGCATAATTATCAGTATGACAGTACGTGTGCTTCCTGAGAATTGAACCCGTGACTCGTGTTACTAACACCATGCTCTACCTGCTCTACCAGCCTTTCTTTGCTTTTGCTATTTTCGTTTTGTCATTAACCCTTTCCTCACCACAAAGTTCAGCAAAGTTTCACTTTCCTGTTATATCTTTCAGCGTATTGCAGCTAGATCAGTACCCCCATGGGAACCCACCGTCACCTCCATGCTTGTCCATGCCGACTCCCCGAGACCCACCGTGGCATCGAGGGCCCGCCTCACCCAGGATGCCTCCCCCAGCAGAAAAGGCGCTGCAGAAGGGGACGCACATGCCCCGGGCCCTGCACGGCCCCAGGACCTACAGCAGGACTTATAAGAAAGTCCCCAGTATGATTGCAATTTCTGAATTCTTATGAAAATGGCTGTGGCTGTCTAAAATAAAGCTTCTTATTTGGACCAGAACAGATGTTAAAAAACAACAACAAAAAATTGTGAAAAAGTTCACATATAAAAAAATGTCTTTGTTTTATCCAGAGAAAGAATGTGATTTGGACAAGCACTGTGGAGTACTTGATCCTGAAAGGAAAAAACTCTGCACCAGACTGCTCACATGTAATGTACGTATAAAATTAATATATGTAAAGTGCATTAGAACATTTCTAGATTACTTGCTTGGAGCAAAACCTATGAGTCTATGAAAGGTTTGTGGTTGGTTTTGTCATTTTCAGGGTATTTCTATGTTCATGATGTTCTGCTTATAAACGTATGATATTGCCAACAATTAACATTGTTTAATACTACACCAATGATTATAATACAAGTTAAATATAATATAATACAATTATATATAATACAAGTGTGATGCAAGTTCATGTTGCCACCTCTCTGCATGGAGATGGTGGCATTAGTATGGATTAAGAAGTTGCGGGACGTAAGACGAAAATTCCTTCATATGCTTGCACTGAAACTTCTAAAATACATGAACTATAAAATTTAACATTTATAAGCCTGCTTTCAGAACACTGTTAAAAAATGAACCAATATCTCCGCTTATCGTCTCGTGTCCTTCAGATTCACTCTATCCACCAGCGCAGGCAAGTCGAAGGGAGGAGTAAGAGCTTTGATCAGCTGGTTCTGGAGCTGAAGATGAGTGCCAAAGCTCGGGAGCGCGCTCCTCTGGCCAGAGACGCACCCACTGAAGGCTCACCCTGCCCTCAGGCCCCTACAGCAGAGCCAGGGCCCCAGGCCTGTAGGCGCCATACGGCCAGCTATGTTTCTCTCAGGTATGGAGCAGCAATGCACTTGGCAGGGTCTCTGTACATCAGATTCTGGCCATTCATGGGTTAATTTCATCTGACAAGTAAATAAAGTTCTGCAATGAATTTTACTTCTTTTTAAAGGTGCTGAACTTGCTAGTTTGAAATTCTGTCAGGACCAACTTGGAATAAAGAGAAATTGTAGTTGTATAGGAAGTACTTGACTAGATTTTATAAATGGTACTAAAGAATATAGCATGATACATTAATCACGGCAAATGGGAGCGATTTTTTTATATTGATAGTAATGATTTCTTCTGAGGTCCACTGTAAGCCTGCATAGTAACACAGCATATTGGCATCAGAATGTCTTCTGTGATCACATGTAACAGGTCTAGGACTCCATCAGAGAGTGGTGTGGAGGTGAATGAGTGGGATCCATGCTCTGAGGGGGTAGAGGGGGTGTCAACCCTGCGCCCTCCAACCCACTCAGCCTCTAGTGAGGAAAGTGATGGTGAAAACTATGAGGAATCTAAAGATCTACCCACCAGCACATGCCACCCCAAACCTCTGGGGGTGAGTGGGCCACTTTACTATGTTTCTGATTACAACCCTTTGAAACTTGAACCAGTTTGGTTTTGGGGGGAAAAAAGCATTCTAAATTGTCATTTAATGAGTGTAATGATTAATTTATTTAATTATTGTATAAACCTATTATATGTAATAATAGGTTTAATAATCATGTAAAATGTAAATGTCAATTTCTCTTCCCCTCTTGCACTTCCTCTCTCTGCAGCTGTGCACTTTTGGGGCGCGTGTGTTGGGTTGCAACATGTGGGCGTTCGATCGTAGGCTCTTCCACCTGCGTTCAGCGCTCAGTGCCATGGTGGAACAGCATCTCAGTGCCCATCTGTGGAAGTAAGTGAGCCAATTCTGCCACGTGGCTGCCATACATTAAGTGAACATCCAAATCACCCACTCTGTGTTTTAGAGAACTGAAATTGAAGGAAATTGCATAATATTGAGGGTAACTGACATTGTATTTTGTGGCAGGAAATGCCATGCAATGTGGTTTGCGTGATTTGTTGTTGTTAGTGGATAGTAGATGTGCAGTGAATAAGTTCACACTTACTAAAAATATACAGTTATACCAAATATTGAGTAATATTTTATTAAGCTGAGTTTTTTTTCTCTAAAATGTATCTGGTCTCCATAGGAAAATCCCTCAGGTGTCTGAGCTGCGCTCTCATCACACTTCATCAGCCTACACATCTGCTTTGCAGTCTGCTTACATTTCCCATGATGCCATGTACAGCCCACCTAGCAGGGTCCCCACCCCCAGTGCCTCCTCACTTAGGACTAGCACCTCCTCTGTCCCCAAGCGGCCTCCTGGGGATATTAGTACCTCAGGACAATCAGAAGCCAGGGCCTCTAGCTTAACACACCCCTCCAAAACCTTGACCAAAGCCCACATCACCTCTGCCACCAGCCAACCTCACAATTCTGTGGGCCGCCCCAGCAAGCAAGCTTTGCAGGCCAGGCTTAGGCAACTGCAGGAGAGCCCCACACCCAGAAAGCGCAGGAAGTCTCCACCAGAGGAAGAAGACTCACTGACCCAAAACAGGAACATCTCCATTCCTTGCCATAGAGATCGGCAGCCCTCCTCAGCTAGACTCTCTTTGTCCCCCTCCTATGGACCAATAAATGGCGTTCTTTTGCCAGGCAGCAAGCCACGCCCCAGGCTGCATGTTTCCGAAACAGGGGGCTTGATTTCCGGTCGCACATCTCCACTCTCTCCGCCAGAATCCTCCTCTCATGATGGTTGCGGTGCCTCAGGGCTGCACCGGAGGGCTCTTGGCCATGAGCAGAAAGGGCCCGTTAAAAAACGCCAGACCAGCAGTGCCTCTTCTCTCGAGGTACTCTCACGCCAGCCCAAACCCAACAGCCTTTCCTCCACCCACACCCCATCCAGCCTCTTCGCCTGGCGGAGAGACAGTAAGGCAGGTCCAGTCTCCCTCAGTATGGAGAAGAAACTCGAAGCACAGAAGGTGAGCTCTTTAGCTCTTCTTTTAGACAGATAAATAAACAAAATAAGATGGCAAATTAAGAGCCTATTCCTTAATTCATTAATCTTTAATTTAATCATCTTCTAACAGCCAAAGCTTCATCACTGAGGGCAGTCTGCCTTAAACCCACCAGGAGTTAGACATCTACTGCCACGTATTGCCACTAATTTTATGCACAGGACTGTCCAAACCTTTGCAATGTACCCAGGAGGATGTAAGTGTGTGTCTGTGTGTGTCTGTGTGTGTGTTCGTGAATTTTTAAAATTGAGTTTCTACATGTGTGGATGGAAATGAATTGATTATCTGTGTGTGAGTATAGAAATACCTCAAGTCCTATCTTATGCTGCTAAATAATGTCGGATGTTGAAATATAAAATAAATATCCCATACACTTGAAATACATTTCTCTATCATCATACCGTTACAAGAATGTGGTCAACCTCACCAGTAGATGGCATCGTGTCACCACTTTGTTCTTTGATAGTCAGTTAAGGCCTGGACAAATAGCTTACATAGCTATGACAACAGAGTGGTCTATGGTGTGTTCTGTAACCACTTGTTGTGTTTACAATATGCTCAGTATTTAAACAGCATAAATATGTTTTATTTGGATACTCAGAATTTATACCTGTGTGAATGGCCAGAGGTTGTTTTATTTTTTAATTTTAAGCACAAAAACATTTCCATGTATGTTAAATTTATAACTTGGTTCATATTTATTCATGATTGCTGTATTAGATTCTATTATGTGAGTTTTATTTGAGCTTTTATGGTCTTTAAAACTCAAACCTGTATAAGGACCATTAAATTATGATAATGTCATTGTATTTACCGTTCTTGTTCTCTCAAAGTAGCATCTCTAGCTATGAATGGACAGTCTGGTATTTGATGAGGTCTGCCTAGTGTTCCGGCCAAAATGTCAAGCACTGATGTTCCGCAGATAGATGGGAAATAAAAATTGCACTGCAGCGTCAGTTTAAAGGCCTGTTTGGGTGTATTATATTGCAATGTTTTGGAAGTGAACTTAACTGAAAATAGATAAGGGTCTATTTTGTATATCAAGCAATAGAATTGGAATAATTACTATATGGTTATAGAATCGAGCCAGCATTCGAAATGTACTTTTAGACTCAATAACAAATCTGATTCAAAAAAGGAAGATATAAATTTTTTATTCAGGTTCTAAAGAAGTTATAATTTGTCTATGTTAAAACCATTATAAGTCTAGCATTTGCTTTATCAAACTCCCCCATTGCAGGTATTGCAATCTGCAGACAATCTAACATACAGACCTATTACAGTGAAACATCTCTAATTCCTAATAAAGAACCAGCATTATGCAGCATCTACTGGATATTGCACTTGTAATATGCTTACTGAGACATGGGCCATGTTTGCACTATGAGGTTATTACTACCCTCAAGACATTCACTTTGTATTAATGTGACTTCCAGTATCTTCCTTCTCTCACAAAACAGGACAAAATAATTTGTTAAAATTTTTTGATGTTAAAAGTTTTTGATGTGGTCAGTGTAACTGGAATATGCTTAAAAATTTTGTATGTCTAGTATCTCCATTGGCAGACTATGGACAGATGGAGCCACTTTAAATGAATTGTCTCTAATACCAAAAATTTCAGTACAATACAACATAATATTCAACACAGAGATAGTGAAATAATACATACATTACACACTTGGCACTTGACACATGAAAATGACGCTCACAGTAAGAAAATGGTAAACGGATTCACAAATTTTAGTGTGCTTACATTATACAAGCAAAGATTAGAGGCAAGCAATGTAAAGTGTAGTCGAGACAATTCTATGAATTGAAAAATGTCTCTTACATAAAACAGTGTATTCCTGAAGAAGCGTATTTTATTAGCTATTTTATAATACAGTGCTTTGTTGCCTCCAAAGGTACAGTTTGTAATGGCTTGGTAAAGTTTATTAATTAATTTCTTAATACAACTTACATATCTAAATGACAAGACATTGTAAACGTATCTTCAATATCATATGACAGACACAACCTTTACAGATAATGTTATTATAAAATGATTATCAGCATCTTGTGTCACAACTGTATAAAGAGCTCAATATTATAAAGAGTAGGGGTGGCCAACATGCTTGCGGTGATCTAGCACTCTTTAGCTCTTACCACCTAAACAGGCTCCTTACAAGCATCTGCATATTAGAGCCAGGTGTAGTAAGAACCACTCTGCAAAAGAATAGATCTCCAGAAGCAGGCTTGGTCACTCCAGTAGAAGAAGAATTTCAGCCTTTGAGACACCATGGACAAGATGGCTTGTTAGTTACAATAACACTGCCTCATAAGCGTTGTGAACAAACACGGAACCAACACACAAAAGCATGGATATGTTTTCCATAAAATGCAGCATGATGAACAGAGATTAACAAGAGAATACTGCTGCCATCTAAGAATACCCAAGGGTTAGAACTCTGAAAATACACAACAGTGGCTGTAGAGTTGCTTAGGAAAGGCTTTACTGTCGTGTCTCTTGCTAAGGTGAACTGTTTCTGAAAACGAGATACACTGACCTCTTCTCATTGATATCATGAAAGTGAGGACACCAACTCGTCACAGAATTTTGGCTTGAGCTGGAGAGACGTTTCCAAGGCCTGCACTGCTCACTGCCTGCTGCTGTCTGTCATAGCTGCTCTCATTTTTTCCATGACTTCTCCCTGAGATAATGCTGTGCCACCCAGCATTCGAAAACTGGATCTACTAAAGCCAATAATACACCAGAATTGTCCTCTGCATATTACCACAGAGATGGGTCAGACCTGGCATTCTGAATTAGCCTTCCTTCAATTTCCATTTGAAAATTCGTGTAAGATAAGAAGGGTGAAAATAAGCTTGATCTGACAGCCATTTCACTCTCATCTGCATCATGTCGCAGTCTCAGCAAATGGACAACTAGAGTGCTCTAATTATTAATGGTGTTGGAACAGAGCTATAGTGTGTCGTGCCTGAGTGCTACATAAGACTGAGAGTACGGTGTGTGCCAGTACACTGAGAATCAGGATGCGCCAATGCTGCACCTTCAAATGTGTGTGCTGCATCTGTGTGTGGCTGTTGGCAGATCTTCTCCTGTGTTATGCTGCTGATTTGGTTTATGCTATTTGTGTAAAGATTCAATTGCATCTGCCATTAGACTGTGATAATATTCAATCCGAGCTTCTAAGGAGCTCTGACCATTTTTCTGTGGATGTAACTGATCAAGGTAATACACATGCATATACAGATATAACCACTCAGAGCTAAATTTCTGTAGCTTTAATAATTATCTATAGCTATCTTAACATGTACATTTCTAACAGGTTTCCAATAAAATGACTTGAAGTTTCCAATAAATATCTTAAGAACACCCTGAAAAATACATTCAAATTACTACTGGTGATTCAGGGCCATAACAAACGATAATTTCCCCCTTTTGTCCCAGGTCCTTTTTTCTTACCGAGATTGCAAGGCACTCTGGGGGCTGGATACATAAGCGCAGCCTGGTCCAGTCATTTGTTTGACAATGGGTGACTCAGAAATGTCACCAAAATATGCAAATAAAATGAACTTGAGAACAAGCATGAGAATCAGAGATGTTTAGAAAACAAGAAAACGAGTCGGGTTTCAAATTGTGAAATGGCCTTATTTTTATATTAAAAGGCCTTGTTCTATTTTAAGAGGTAATTAGAATTCAGGTAATGTATCTTTCTCTGGTCGACATGGCAGACAGCCTCATGCAAATGATACTATGCAGATGATATTTTTTCTTAAACAGGATGACGGTCGAGCCATGAGTCATTACGAGCCATTGTTTTTGTATTCAAATTCGCTCTGTGCAGAACATACCAATTTAATTTGCTCTTAAGCGGCATATTAAAACCAGTGCTGCTGCTCACATGACATCAGTTTTCAGTGACCCTTACAGCCCCAATTAGGGATCACAGAAGATGGTGGGTCAAATCCAGGTTTTGATGCTACAACCCAAACCTTCAATAACCCACCTAGAATGGACAATACAAACCAACATCCTACTAAAAAAAATTTACATTTACCAAGCTTTTTAATTAGAAAACTCAGTGCTAGCTGTAACCCTGTTTCAGCAGTTACTGGTTGGGGATTTATTGCAAGTGTGTACGAAATTGCAATGTAATGAAATAAACTTTGGCTTCATTTCAGACAGATAACCTAATTATATTACATGTGGTTCCTTACTGTAATACAATGCTAATGACCTTTCTCTAAGATTGAAATTTGTCAGAATACCTCGTTTTCAATTATACATCTCTTGCAAAACCGATACAGGCAGAATTTTGAATTGGCATGTGCTTACACAAATTTTCGCATGTATTCCTTGATAGCTTCGAGGTGCTAAATTACTAAAAGCAGATGCAAACCTTGCTGTGTTCCTCCAAATACACTCAGCATTCATCATAATGATAGTTAACAGCATGACACTCCTGTAGCAATGACTCATGACTGAAGTCTATATATAACATGGTGATGCTGGTATGGTAGCATTTGGGAAAGGAAGAAGTAAATGTTCCAAGTACTAATAACTATAGGGTAAAAGCTATGATGTTCTTAATTAATTAGCTGTCTGTAAGAATCATGCTTATTACTTGATTATATAGTGGATGTATATTTCTTTCAACAACTTTTATTGAATAATAAGACTTCCAAGTTATACTTTCTATGCATGGAGAAATTAATCTTGTCATTTAAGCCATCTACTTTCCTGTTTCTCAACGATCACTTTTTAGAGTCCACTTACCATTTATACCATGGCAAGACCTGTTCACAGTATATACTTAGGTGCTACAGATTGAAATGCTGGAAAGGTTTTTTTTTTTTACCTTGTCCTTGTCAGACTCACAAGGGAAATTGATATAACATTCTGTTGTTTATCATACAGATCCTGAAGGGTGCAAGCTGAATTTCTGTCTGTCTCTTTATCCAGCAAGGTCACAACAGCTCAATGTGTCTAGACCAACTCTTCACAGCATCCATCCCCCACCCAATTTGAACACTGGGCTGTATTTGTTTAGACCACAATAGGTGTGTCAGAGAAGACTGAACTAATGGAGTCTGCAACAGACTTCTTCCGCATCCCTTTCCCCTGCCTGGCTTCATCATCTAGCTCCTCCACCCCGCTGGGATTCACTTTCCCGTTCTGACCCTGCAGGTCCTTGGGGTCTATGAAGGCCACATGCCTGCTGAGCTCTGCTTTGGTTGCCATGTCTTCATGCGTTGGTGTGGCACTGAGTATAGAGGAGTGGATGCTGTCCTCATGATGGTTCTTCGGCTTGCCCTGTCCTGGGCAGCAGAAGCAGCGACACGGGGTCAGGTACAGATAGATGAGCACCAACACCACGCTGGCTAAGCAACCCACTAGCGTTGTGTACCCCGTGTTGAGGGTGTCACCAGTTCCACTGACAGTGAAGTTATGTACCTTCACCCACACGTACAGGGTCTCATTAAGGTGCTCACTCACAGCAAAACAGGTGTACTGGCCAGAGTCTTCAAGTTTTACTGAGCTGATCTTCAGGATGCCATCTGGGAAGACTTCCACACTGTGGTTATTGCCAGGGGATGCTATTATGTTGCCAGGTAACATCCAAGTCTTGGACATCTCCCGATGCCGGGTGTCACAGTTGAGGACAAGAGTCTGCCCCAAAAAGGTTTCCTCCATAGACTCATTGAACGTGCTGCAGTTCATGTGAACGTTTAGCTCGAAAACACGCAGGATTTTCTTGTCAGCTCCTGGTGGAATGCACGTGTAGTCATCTCTGAAGTCCACCGCAGAGTTCAGCCGCCGTAAGAACCACTGGGTCATGAGGCTGTACAACTCGCAGTTACAGATAAGAGAGTTGTTGTGGAGGTAGAGTCCATTTTTGAGCCAGGCTGGTAGGCTCTGCAGCTCTGGGATGGGGAGGACTTTGATGCGATTGGATGACAGGTCCAGCAAGCTCAGCTTTTGCAGCCGTGTCTTGTTCTTGACCAGTTCCACGGGGAAGCGGGAGACCAGGTTCTGGCTCAGATAGAGCTTCTGCAGGCTGATCATGCCTGAGAAGGCGGTGCGATCGATCTGGGAGATATGGTTGTTGTAGAGCAGGAGCACCTCCAGGTGCTCCAGCTGCTCGAAGATGTACTCATCCAGCTGGCGCAGGTTATTGGAGGACAGGTCCAGGTAGCGCAGGTGCCTCACATAAACAAATGCCTCAGTGGAGATGAAGTGCAAGCTGTTGTGGCTCAGTAAAAGATTGTGGAGTTTAGGGAGTTTGTATGTGGTCCACTCAGCACGCAGTCTGGTGATGTCATTGTAGCTCAGATCAAGCACTGCTGTGTAATTGGGAAGGTTGACTGGAACAGTAGTTAAGTTCATTTTGGAGCAGCTGACAATGTTACTGGCACATATGCATGTTTTGTGGAAATTCAATATAGAACCATCAGTCCCTGATGCATGGATAAGGACCAGGGCCATACAGACTGCCCACTTAATGCACCGTCCTATAGGAGATAACATAACTCCCAGCTTCCAAAATATTTACTTTAAATATTTAAATTTTGCCTTTTAAATGCCTTCTCCACGTAGAATGGAGAAATCAGCTGTGCAGGTTTACGGAGTTCCAAAGTCTAAACTGAAACAGAAACAAACAAGAGGGATTAAGTATTGTTACAACAAAGAGAGTTCATTATTAGAGTGTAGCGTGGACATAAATGAGCATGAGTCATTTATTACATCGCCCGTAAAAAAGACTGGCAAGCTCTCACTCGTGCATGCATAATAACAGGTTTACAAACAAGAGGCATTCATTCACACAGTCTAAAGCAACTGGCACATCGATAGATAAATTTACATGCGCTGCCGCTAAAAGCAAAGTCATTTCACAGAGATACATCAACAGTTTTGACCAGTAAGAATCATTCCGAAAGGTGAGATGTTATGGCCTGTAGTGACCCAATACAAGTGATGTTGCATTGCACCATTTCCCATATACGCTGCCACATCTTTAATATATCCAGGTAAACAAGATTTCTAAAACATAAAAGAACAACAATGCAGGTTGTCTTACCTTACCTCCCGAATTTTTTGCCTTGGATAAATGTGCATCAAGATTTGCCTGAAAATAAATCACAAGCTTGTGTTTCTTTATCCATTGGATATCACAGTAACGTGGCATGCCCTTCCCATTAAGAAAGCCAAAGAGAAACGCCGAAGAAAATGTATTCTTCTGGACAAAACAAAACGCCCCGACAGCGTGCACACACCGAAATAATATAGCAGATGAACCAATCAAGGGTAAATGCGCAAATAGTTAGATTACGTAAAGAAAACAACGCAGTGACTGTCAATCTTGTAATAATCCTCGAAACATAACAAAGCAGGACGGAACAAATCCATTTAGAATGTACATTTCCTCCGTTCCGTGAGGCTTGTAGATATTGTGGCTATTGAGCACTGGTAAATATGCTCTCGCCCGACTCCTCAGCAGACGCAACACAGTCCGATCAGCATCGCTTCATGGTCAATCACATCAGCGCATGAGCAGTCGCGCACAGGGAATCTCGGTGGTCCCTTCTCGGATATTACAATAAGAAAGAAACACCAGATCTATGCTCCGTATAGTGGCCAATATTTAATCCACGGTCTGCTTTTAACAAACTCAAGCGCTCTTAGAATAAATAGGGTGACAGTTTAATGCTGTCCCTGTACATGTCGGCCTGTGTATTTGTACTTTATAATCCTTGGACTGTCAAAAATACATTGTCATCAACACTACAGTCCATTTTATGGCCACCAGCATCCGAAGCAAATGAAGCCCTTAAATATTTTATTTACAATAAACCGATGCAGAAGCCGATAGTCACATAGCCGGCGTGAGGAGCTTTTGTAGCAACCTAAGAGGGAGTACTTTCAGCTATATTAGACCCAGCTGGGGAACAGAGAGGAGTTCCCACAGCTTGCTTACACTGACTCTCATGGGGGTTTGTAATTACACCCTAGTAGACACATTACATTAGTCTAAATTCGGCCGTGGTCTTCATCGAGTGCACGCTCCCTTTATTCCTTCAATGTTCAAATGTTTATCTCCACCACAATGACATGGGAATTTAAAAGACACCTAATATTTTAAACATAACAGCATAAAACGCTTTTGTATTGCTGTGGGCTCTGGACTGCTTTTAAAAGTTTATACAAAAACATATGTGGCCTTTCGAATTGCTAAAGGAAAGTTGAAAGCGAAACGACACTGCCATTTTAAACATGTTTTAAAATTGTTAAACCCTTTTCAGACAGCACACTAATTCTAATCCTTCACATTAATGACTACCTGCATAGACACAGATTAGGTTTGTCAGATGAAAGCCCATTGAATTCCTCAGGGAAGCTACATTCAGCACACACTTGTAGTGTACAGTTAGAGTAGTCACATGCCATATGCAATTTTTATTAGAAATCCCCAGTCTCTTTCTCATTGATCAGGACTGCTGCTGGATGGATATTTTTGGGTGGCATACTAAACTCAGCCTAGCAGTGACATTGGCTGTGCTTGATACAATCATGCCAGTTCAATACCCTCTATCATGCCATGTCATTCCTGTGTTGAGTCTGGTCCACCACTCAAACATTTTTCAGTCAGCAATGGTCTTGTGGCGATGATGAACAAGGTATATTGTCCAGCTAAGCATAGCAAGCAAATAGGCTAGTCTTTTTGCTCAACCATAAAATGGACCTATAGAATAGGTGGACCAAATAAAGTGACCAGTGAGTGTAGATGCAAAGCAGGTTAGTAATAAATTGATTGTGTGTATGGCCAAGTTTGTGATAGTGGTGACAATAGTAAGTATCTTTGTTCTTACTGAAAAGCATTGTTCTGATTGGCTGGCTGCTAACTGGGGCCTTAGTATTTTTATGCCCTGGTTAATTTCCACATAGGCCAGTCCTTGGCTTCATTGACAGGTGAATGAGATTATATTACACCAACCATTGGGATGTATTGCGTAATTTTTGGGAAGGCCATTGAGAACGCAATGTGCTTAGTTCTTTATTTATGGTTATTCCCAGCAGGACCCTTACCTCCTGTTCATGTTCTCATTAGATGTAGAATAAATATACTGTACCTTAATTAGTGAAATTCCCCTGGATGATTCAAAGACCTTGTTGCACTGGGAATTAATTGAATGTCAAGTTGTTGCTATTAAGTCAGCTTTGACTTAAACATTCAAAAGCATGAGCAAGTATTTACAGAGCTTTCTTAGCATTTTTGGATGTGTGAAGGCACAGTCCCTTATTACTAAGTGCCATATAATTAGCATTCCTGCTCTATGATTGTCATGTACATAAACCACTCTGAAACACCCTGTCCATCATTGATAAGTCAATAACGCCAGCGTAGAACATCTTGGCCAGAATACTAACTATATACACGTCTCTTCAATTAAGGATCTACAAACACTTCATTGCCTCTTCCTGTTTTCAAAGTACTGCTGGCGCTTGTCCATGTACTGAGCATTTTCTCCTTGTTTTTTATGCCTGGTTTCCTAATCCATACCTCATTACATTTTAGTGGTTATTCAGATTGTGTTTTTGTGCTTCTGATTGCTGCCTGATTTGTCTGTATTGCTACAGATTATTAAGTGCTTTGTAATTGGATCTCTACCTGTCCTGGTTGTTCATGACAGAATACTTCGCCTGACACATGAAACCATCCAGTCCTGTTTAGAGAAGCAGGTGACTGCGATCAATGACCTTCAGCAAAAATGAGCTGAAACCACTTGGTCTCCTTCTACCAGACCAGAAAACTTAGCCCCGCATCAGTCAGTCCTGGTCATCATCCCTGAGACATATCATGGTACTCAAAATAAGTGTAAAGGTTTTCTCATTATATTGCTTGATGTATCTAGAACACCATGCTTACCACTTTCCTACCAGCCAAGCAAGAATTCAGTTTGTGGTTTCTTTGCTCTCTGGGAGAGCACATGCCCAGTTAAGTATTTTGTGGTATAGTAACCACCCAGTTCTTGAATCTGAAGCACAATTCCATGGCCTTTTTAAATCTGTTTTTGATCATCCCACTTCAGGCAGAGACCCTCTAGAGACCCAAGATCTGCCAAGGATGAAAAACAGCTTCCAATTATGTGATAGTTTCATAATATTGCGACAGGCAGTTATAGGTTAAAGTTCCGAGCACGAACAGAGATTAAGTTGCATGCAGTATGGTGAATGCAGTTTATTAGAGAACACATGTAGTTTACAGACATAATCCAAAGTACAAGCCAAGGTTGTAGATCCAAAAAAAGCATTCATTGAAGCAAACCAAAACAAACAGGGAACAGGTAAAGAGGGCAATAAAACATAAAGACTTCCAATAAACCAGAAGAAAAAAACATCATGACAAATGGTTCAGATACATAACACGAGTTGACAAGACTTTGCAAAAAAGACAAACTGAACATACAAGGCTTATATACAGAGACTAATGAGGACAAACAAGATACAGGTGAAAGCAATAACAGGTGGATATACTAACCAGGGGGCGAAACTGACAAAAACCAAAACAAGGAAGCCTGAGAAAACAAAACCTGGAAATAAACAAACAGGTAGATTTGCCATGGGAATCGCAACGCCAAGGAGGGGCAAACCACAGAGGGTACAGGGGACACTGGCATCCAGAAGGCTAACGAAGAGGCTTCAGGAGTCAATGGCTGGCTGTGGGATGTGGACAAACAAGATACAGGCGAAAGCAATAACAGGTGGGGATACTAATCAGGAGACGGAACTGACAGAAATCAAAACAAGGAAGCACGAGGAAACAAAACCAGTAAGTAAACAAACAGGTAGAGTTGCTGTGGGAACCGCAGCACCAGGAAGAGGTGAACATGACAGGTAGGAGCAGCACAGCTCTTTGATGGTCTGTTATACAGAGCTCAACCTGGCCCTCCAAACTGAACTAGCCTGCTCAAAAAAATAATATAGAAGAATTCAAATGGCCATATTGGTAGGCAAGCTCATGCCCATTGTCCAGATTGTGCCTATGCCGTCCCTTCACCCATTCCTCCTTCTGAATCTACTCCCAATGCACATTTGCATTGGGAGCTATGCATTTGTCCCCATTGCAGCCGGGGTTCGGTGTGTCAGTGTGTCTGTATGAGTACATGCATCATAATCTGTTTGTCTCCATCAGTTACAGCACCTGAGCAACTGACTCGGAACTCTGCCAGTCCTGTGTTCCTGTGATGACATCTGGCATCTTGCAATGCCACTCCTGGAATTCTGGCCACTATGAAAGAATCTTCGAAGATGCTGTTTGGGAGCCTAGAGCTTACTGTTGTTTTGTCGTTATTTTGCTTATCATTTGGTCTGTTATTTCATGCTTTGATCTTTACTGCTACTCTTTTGACTCCAGTCATTTCAGTTATACATTATTCCAGTTCTCCTTCCATCACTCCATCCTTTCTGCTAAGGCTCAACCTAGACAGTCTTTGCCACAGTAGTCGACACGTTTTCTAAAATGCAATGACTGCTACCTTTCCCAAAACTCCCTTCACTTTTGAACTGGCTCAACTACTCTTCCATTACATCTTTTGCTAATTTAGTTTGCCCAAAGATATAGGATGAGATGAGTTCATGTCTCATGTGTGGACAGCATTTTCTCTTGTAGTACCAACTGGACCGGCACCGTTTCCTACCTTAGACTTAATATGCTCAGAAAACTTTGAGCCACACCATTCCAGTGTATCTTGGGCTATCAGCCACCAATGTTTCCATGGGACACCCCACTTTCTGAAGCTCCCTTAATGTTGCTGCCTATATGCTTGTGTTTGAGAGGATTCCCATCTGAAGCTCTAAAATGCCGCACGATGCAACAAACCTTTGCTAATAGCCGACCGACTCCTCTTTTCCACCCAGTTTGGTTGTCTGCATGGGACCTTTGGCTCCACCTACCTTGTAGCAAGCTCTCCCCCATGTATGTAGACCTCATATAAAGTACCAAAGCTCATTAACCCTGTCTCTTTCCTCCCTCAGACTCTACCAAATATGTGCAACTCTCTGGTATTCCATGTTTCCCTGTTGAAACCATCACACTACAGCCTCTTCTCCTCTCATCATTAATGACCATTAATAAATTCAGGATACTTTTGACCATAACAGAACTGCTTTATACTGGATATACTATATATAATCACTTATAACCCTTAACAGAAACAAGACCAGTCAGAATACCAGTTATTATGTACAAATAATCATAGGAGACATTAAGAAGGTAAGATTCGATTCAAAGCTTGTTGTCATGGTAGCCAGGGTCATAAACTACAACTGGTGACCGATGGTGATTGGCCATGGAAGTAAGGGAGAAATGAAAATTCCAAAAATACCAAAGCAGTTACTCCTCAAGATCTTAAACCACACACCTGCTTGTGTGATTATTGTCATCTCTGTGAATTTGGAAAAAAAAACAAAAAACACCATGGTTGGTTTTGTTTGTTTTTGATCACACTTCTCACACAATTTAACTAGTAGAATTCCTGGTTGACTCAACCCTGCCAGTCCAGAACATTTGCATTTAAAATGATTAATGTTCGATTTCACTCCAACTCCTGCTGTGAACGGGATAGTGTTGCCTGGCAACTGTTTTGGTCTTCCATGTGTAGTGATGGTTGTGTGGCCTCTGACTGCTGATGGGATGTCTGCAAGGTTCACGTTAGCCAGGGGAAAAGGACATCTCATTAACAGAGATGGAAAGATGCAAAGGATGTCTTCACTTAGGTCACAATACCTAGTTAGTTCTAAAATTAATTTTACGTCCATCATTGTGCAATAGAAACATGTAAATATTTAACCATTTACACAGAGAAAGTGTGTGTTTCTATTTGATGCAAAATTATCATTAACACAGACAAACTTCTCCTCCACATGGATATTAAGCCTATTTATTGGTTGCCTAAATGATAGAGAGCTTATTTCTCATCATTTAAACTTTACTGGCCCAGCCTCCTCAATAATGCAGCACACCATTACCTCATTCTAAAATTTACCATAGCACTATCTCACCACATTTCTAATCCACCATAAAGAATAAGTTGCTTACTTGGAGACACCGAGCTAAAAATCACTTTTTGTCTTTGGAGAGGTGCTGGAGATGATGTCCAAAACAAGAAAACAATTCAAAGCACCTAATAATTTTAACAATAGAAAAATGGAATGAAAACTGGACCTTCCTGCATTTTGATTATGATTGCAATATTTCCTAAATAGTTCAAAATTATTTCCCATATCACAGGGCTTGTGTTTCTCACTTACGGGATATTAAGATGGATAAATTGCTGTTAAATTAGTCTATCCCACTGCACCTGCAAGGAAATGTAATGTGCAAGACAAAAGGCATTTATTTATAGAATAATCTGACTGACTCAGGGAACAATAGCATGGCAGATGTTTGGTTCAAAGGCAGCCCCCCTAACTTTCACGTGTATTTGATCAGGGCTCTTGGAGACAGCTGTAACTGAAAGAGAAGAGCACAGCAAACTCATGGCAAAATGAGCCAGGATTACCTGTAATCTTAGTAGGTAGATTCAAAGATTTTGAACTCTACATTGGCCTCAGTCTGAAAAAGATTAAACTCACAGACCTCTCAAAGCTGTTGGTTTACGATGTGTGGGTCTTTTTGTTGCTGTCACTCACAAAACATGTAAAACAACATGTAAAAGGCTAATGTGCTAACAACTGGAACTCTCTGTTTATGTCCCTCCACCTTCACTGCTTAGCAACAGAATTTGGCCCTCTATGCCAGACACCCTAGGCCTTTGTACTATGCCCCATAGACAGGAAGTGTCAATCTCTGTATCTGGATTCATCATCACTTTGACAAGTCTCTGGATCCGCTCTCTCACACCTGTATTAGTTATATTAATTCCACCATAAACAAAGAACTTAGAGCAGCGCCACAGTGCTGCAGCTAATTCCAGATGTAGTTGCTTGAGTTATGCTTCCACCCTCCACGCATTAATTCACCTAACACCTTGTTTGCTTTTTGTTCCAGCCGAACAGATCTGTCTCTGCCCATTAGCGCGGGCAGACAGGAAAACAGGTGCCCATATCCGGACAACCAGCCAGTCGCCCACATCCTCTCGCTAATGGATAATGTCTAAGCAAATGCAGAGTTTGACATTTGCTCTGACTTGCGGCCTGCGGTCCAAGGTAAGATTAAGCGCTTCGTTGTACTGTGCATCTTCGAAGGCACTCCAGCAATGTGTAGTCACTAAAACCCTTTGCTAGGGAGAAGCCATTTTTCGTTAGGCTGAAGCACAGACAAGGTCACTTACCGCTGAAAGCATGTATGAATATGAATAGTTTCTTCAATAGCACTTTAATGACCTACTCGTTTGTCCCCCAGGAAGATATATTCTTGACATTGACCAGTTGTGCTTTGAGTGCTTATGGTAAATAATGGCTGTGCATGATTGGAGGCACTGCACCATTTGTATCATTATGTTGGGCCTCGTGGCACTACTGCTGTCAGAAAGTCTCTCGATCGCTCTCTGCTCAACTGCCAACGTCTGTTGAAGGAGCTCATTAAGAATTTGAACTCAGGCATTTTGAGAGTTTTTTCTTTCAGACGGTAATCTCCAAAAAGTACTTACACGAGGAGCTTCGCATGGCAATCTATAGATGAATATACTGAAACTTTTGGTTTTACATTGCTGCATCAATCTTAAATTTTATGAGAAACCTGGTAGGTTGTTATCCAGATGCTTAGCTTTTATTCCACAGAGATCAAATAAATTTCAAGCACATCTGTCCATCGTAAAAAAAGCGAAAAAAGTCGTAATGACAAGGAAGCAGTTGTCTGTGTGCAAAGATTTATGAGCCTGTGCAGAGGAGCTTTACGCTCATGCCTAGTGTCACAGCCTAATGAGCCCCCCCCCCACCCCCCACCCCGAAGTCTATCTACATCTGATTCCTGGTACATATCAGTTGTTTGCATGAAACACAAGTACAAACTGCACGTAAAGATCAAATACTGTGTGTCCAAACCACAAACATTCTTTCATTATGAACATTTCATGTGTAAATATCTGCCTCTTAATGTCTGTGAGTTTGAGACAACTGTTGTAAACAGCACCACAAATAGTTAAACAATTGAAAGACTCTGACCAACTCCCACGCATACAAGCCTGTCAGGTTATGTAGTTCAGAGGTCTTGGGGATTATCCAGTGGAGGACAGGAAAATAAAGGCAGATGAGCTATGATCTGGAGTTTGCAGTTTGCAGAAAATCTACATATTTCTCCCCATCACAATGTTATTCTAGCCTGCAGCCTCCTGCTTCACCCACCTCAGCTAATGATTTGGAAAACTGAGTTATATAATTAGTCTCGCTCCTCTCTACATATTGCTGACAATGGGAAACTGTGGATTATTTAAGATTGAGAGAAAAAGTGGGAAAAAGATAAACAGAGGACATTAATAATAAATAGGAAAATGTGGTGGAATAGTTAAGAAACATAACAATAAGAGCTGTGGTTCTCTCCTTACTGCTCAGACTCTAATGGCAGCCAAACCATAATTATGATAAAGTATTCATCATTGTGATGCTGTGGCACAATGAAATATAACTGGCTTCAAGTCAGGGAGGCTGTAACGTTAACGAAGAAAAGGCATTAGCGATAATTACATTTATCATAATGATAATAATGTATGATGTAATGATGTAAAACTACACTGGTGATTTATGCTGTGCATTTGCAAGTCCAGCCTCGTACTGTAAATTGCAGCATAGGCCAAAGTTTTTAGCCGCAGATGGGGAGTTTTCTATGGTTAAAGTTTTACTTCATTCATATATCTGAATGCCCATGTCTGGTCTATTCACAATTTAAAAGTTTCTGTACATTTTAAAAGAAATTTGTGACTGGTCCATTCACATTTTAAAACTCCTGTAAACTGTTTATCTGTTTATCTATGAATGTTTTATTTGACCATTATGTGCACACCTGCAGGAACTTCCCTTGAGACAAACAAGGAGACCTTGCTGTTGGCATTGTTAATATGGTCCACCAGTAAGTAGCCAACTGAAACTGTATAAGGTTTCAGAGTCTACATGCACTATATTCCTAGATTCTCTCTCTCTCTTTTATTGAGGATGAGTTTGCAAGTTAAACACAGATATCTGTAAACATTGCAGCTCTCACTATCTAACAGGAACTTAGACATAGGAGTATTGTATACAATATGTTGATTCATATTAAATTATTGTGCATTATTAAATTTATTGTGAGACTTAAGGTCTAACCTGCTGCCACACTTGGACCTTCAGAGCAAGAGGAAATAAATGATGGGCCCATTCACAATTCACTTTTCCACTTCAGTTGCCCATTGTCTATTGTTTATTGTCCAAGTCCATAGATTGACTGTTGTTTGGATGGCTATATATATATATATTTTACACACACACAGACACACACACACACACACACACACACACACAAACCAATGATACTGTATGTATTAAAAAAAAATCTTGCCTGGGTTTTCTCTTTCAGTTTATGGCATATATCCATCCTTTCATATTCCTTCTTTGGGATGTTTCTTTGACTTTGGAATCTATTACCAGTGTTGTTTCCTTCAACTTATCAACCATCACAATGTCCAATTGGTTTGCCGCTATTTGTTTATCTGTCTGGTTCTGGAAGTCCCTCAGGATCTTAACCTTGTGGTTCTCTACCACACTCTATAAGGCCTTTAAGTCTTTTGTCCACTCTCCTGATTGTTAGATAGCAAGAAAACTGCATTAAAGTACAAAATCATCTCAGCTTCATAATGGTATTGAAACCAACCTAACATTGTTGTAGTGGTATCTTCATGGTTAAGATACTTAACTTGTAATCGGAAGGTTGCCAGTTCAAGCCCCACCACTGCCAAGCTGCCACAAAGGGCCCCTGAGCAAGGCCCTTAACCCTCAATTACTCAAGTTGTAGTCAGTTATAATTGTAACTTGCGTTGGATAAAAACGTCTACTAAATGTAAATTATGCACACTATTGGCAGAGAAGGCATCTGAGCAAGTGAATCCTTTGGTAACAAACTACAAATTAGTCCCCATTTCTATAATAGTTCACATTGTGTATTATAATTATAAAACTAAGCATTCTATACATAGAACAGAATATTTCTTAAATAGTACTGCTGTTAGAGATTTTTGCCATCTCAGTATTTGGAGTTAGTGGGTCCTGATGGTGTGTCACTGGTGTCCTCAGAAGAAATGGCTGGTTTGCTCCAGCCTCCCGTAGTCAAGTGTTATTATTAACCTGCCAACATGTGCCTGAGGTTAATACCACAGCCCTGCCCTAGACCAGAACTAACACATGTGCATATCTTACACACTAGGGATTAAGAGGGTAGTGTGTGGAAAATACAGTACAGTGCTGTTTTACAGTATGTTACACAGTAACATATTTCTATATGTTTTAGTTAGTTTTATAAGCATTAGAATATAAGCTTCGGTTTATTTATCCCATGATAAAGTTTTTCTTTCCATTTAGATCAGTTCATCTGGTTACAGGGACCATATAAAAATAACTGACTAAAGACTAATGAAATCACAATGTTGTCATCAAAGGACACAGTTTCATAACATGGCACAGAGGACAAATCCTAGCAACCTTTTTCTTTTGGGAGGCTGTGTTTGTTTGTGTGTATGCTCATGTGTATGTACGCAATGTCAAGCACTGAACACGAGACAGGCCTACATGTTTATCTTGTACCTTCCTTAATTATTGATGTGGCATAAGCCATGTTCACAAACAGAGGGAGCTGTTATTTCAGACATGTGCCAGGCACACAGAGGCTACCTGTTGGGGTGAAATATCCCACATTGCCTCCATGCACATATTTATTTAATTCTTTTTTTGGATTATTTGCTATAAAGGTGAAAAGGGAGGTTGTGGTAGACGTATAGTTAAGGCAAGTTCAATGAAGAGTTACTGGCCAAAATGTACGAATCTTTAAAAAATGTTGAATTCCTCTCTTCATAATCATAAAAACAGAACCATATTTCACACAAAAGCACAGAACACACTGCTTGTAATAGGAGGAAACAACATTCCTTAGGGCTTAAACAAGCTAAGAGAATTTTGAATTTTGACAATTTTGATTAATTAATGGGGATTATTTTAATGTCACCACATATTTCCCCTTTTTTTTTTTTTCTTAATCGTAATTCAAGAAACTGCCCTATGCTATGTCTTTAAAAATCTGCTTGCCTGAAAAAGCAGCACCCTGTGTTCAGTAGCAGACATCTTTGCCATTCAAGTGATGAAATGTTCCAGGCCTTTTAAAGGCTGCCAGTGGCCTTGAACCTTTGTGAAGAGGACTCAGTTTGTCCAAGGCTCCAGGCTCACTCATCTCCCTGATTTATGCTTCATTCTAGTGATCTGCTCTTTTCCTCTCTTTGAAAAAAGCCTTCTCCTATCCCCTCTATCTATGTATTTTTATGATAGTTTTAGGGAGCAGTCTTCTGACTTCAGTGATGGCATCTGAGTCGGATTTCCCTTATGTAGCTAAATGACTGAGACAGCTTGCTTTGAAAGCTTTGCTGTGTGAGTGCATCTTTAAAAAAAAAAAAAAAACCTAACTTGCCGACTTTTTTAAATATTCTGCTCATCTTGACCCTTGCTAGCAGCCTTTAAGAGCCTAATAGCTGCATGGTTGCTGCTTTCTTTTGGGCCAACATGACACGTTTCTATTGCACCGATGCAGAGACAGCAGGGGCCAGAATGTTTCTCCACCTACTCATTAGTCACGGAGCCCCGGGAACAGAGAAGGGCCAGGCACCCTGCCGTCTCCCTGTGAAGATCACCGATTGCCACAGTGCGATGTCAACTCTCAAGGGGACTGATCTTCATCATTCAAGGACGAAACAGCTGCAAGTGCAGAGCAAGGGCCTGCACCAAGGAAATTAGAGAAGCAAATTCTAGTAGTACCTTTTCAGGAATGTTTTGGAGTAGCATTACTGACTTTCTGTGAATTGCATGGCTGGCTGCCAAGTGCCTTGTTATAAATATGAAACTTGCTGTTCTTGAAAAAAAGAGACACCCCCACCCCCAGGCTCCTGTGTCACTGTGACCCTTTACTTAACGTTTTCTTAATGGACAGCTAATCTTATTGTATCTTTAAAGCCACTCAAACACAGTGACGCTTTTATACTTGGCATTTGCATACAACTCTTTTGTATAGTTTACCTCAACTGGTATATTAGTAGCGCTATACCAAAAGAACCAACACTTATTAACGTCTAAGAATAAAGAAGAAAGCTGCAGCAGTCCTGCATGCATGAGAAGGTCATGAACATGTGCGCCCCTATTGGTGAAAACGCTAGCTGTGATGCACGGAGACATTGAGTTAAAAACTCGTGTATTTGCTCTGTATTCACACAACCTGCTGAAAATCTTTCTTTATACTGCTGGGTTCTTTTTTAAACCAACGAGTTCACTGAGTTTCAAGCAAAAAGAAACTGATCTGGTGCAGCATCACACCTCAGTAGAGACAACCTGAGCTGGGAAACTCTATCCAGGGTTAACATATCCTTCATCTCCCTTGTGAATCCCTGAAAATGTTCTCATCATACTTAGCTTTCAGGTCTTTATATTCTTCTCATAACTGTCGTCGGGCAAGTCCGCTGTCGAATTTGAGATTACAGTACATATATTTTTTCCTGATTTTTTAAAATTCCCCAGAGAAGACTGCGGTCATAAACCTTGCTCAGGGGCAGTAAACACATCACGCTTTTACTATACAGCACCGCCCACTCATGGACACTCGCAGCTCTCCCCGCACGTTATTCGAGTCTGCACGCCAGCGCTTTCATTGATAATTGCTTGCTGGTGCCACTGTTGACTTGTAAATTGGCATGTGTGAGATGCAGGGTTTTTCGAACGCAAATCCTCCATGTTATTTTATATTGGTTGCCTATTTTGAGTGACCCCCTCACCGGATTATATGGAGAAATAAAAGAGCAACGGTTTTGTTCGTATTCTGTCCAGGCTGTTAATCTGACACCAGGCCTTGTTCTCATGCCATGTACATATTCAAATTAATCCCCACTGGCTTTGTCTGTTTGCAGTTTACAGACTAAAGTCCAATAGGCCACTAGCTATCAGTTTAGAAAAGGAAATGGAAACTTTGCTAATCATTGGTAATATGTTTCTTTTTAAAAGACTGATAAGTGGATCTCACTGATCAGTAAATTGAGCGCAGGTTGAGACAAAGGCTGGGATGAGAGACAAGTTAGGCAACAAGTGATTATCTAAAAAGCTTTTTGGCCTTTTCTGGCTCTCTCTCTAACCCTCTCTCTCTTCTCTCTCTGTCTGTCTGCCTGTGTGTGTGTAAGTATGTTTTCAGTAATGCTCTTCACTGACTCAATCATATCTCTCTCTCCTGCGGAAGCTCTAAGTGGGTCAGAGACTAGAGCTGCTCATCTCTCTGCTATCAGGGGGGAGGGCTTCAGCACCAGCAGCCCTGCAGTCCTCAGATTCAAAATGTCGGAAACGAGATGGAGGGTCCTGTGCGCTCGCAGGCAGCTCAGCTACTTGCAGTCCATGTCCAGATGTAGCGCACTTGCTTTGCTTTGGTAGCTGGGAATTAGCACAGTTTTATTGCTGTGTCATCCTATCCATTAGAGCCACTCTGAAGTAGGTTGGAGCAGTTTGAATGCCTGGAACCTATGGAATTTATTTCCATCGTTTTAGTAAAAGCGAAATAAATGTACCCTTCTTGCTTGATCATCCATGGCACACTAAAATCGACAAACACGCACAAGCCTGTGATGGTTTCACAATCCTTTTTGCTCACTCAGAAAACCAAAAGCTCATGGGTAAGAAAAGTGGACGACTATTGAGTTTTGCTCACCGATGCGTACGGACAACAAGTTTTATGTACTTTCCTTCAAATGTGAATAATACATAATCATATTATTTCAGTTCTGATTATTCTCCACAAGGACGATAGACTGTTCAGGCGTAGCTGCTCACTATTGATTATTGAGTATTACATCCCCAAACCCTTGAGACTGAATACAACTGAAAGGCTAGTGTTTAACACTGCAATACTCACTCTTAAAAAAAAAAAAACACATTTCCATTTAAAAAGCCGATAATATTTAAACAGCACAACATGTATATTTAATATGCCCTCCGTGACTGAACATAGAACCATTACTTGAAGCCATAATGCTTGACTGAGGCTTTAAGATGAATTCGGAGAGGCCACTGTGACAAGCAGCAGTGATATGTCTAACATATTTATCCACATTGTGCTACGTGATCTCAGGGGAGTACGTTCCTTCTTTAGCATGTTCATGTACTTATGTAACAGCGCCCTCCTCTGGTGGATTATGATATGGACGTTAGCTGACAAATTAAATAGTAGATGCAAGGGAGATGTAAGAAGAGAAAGTGGAGATGAGAGAAGTGCATCCCTGACTCCTAGATTGCTTGGAAGCGGTGAGTCAACAATATGTTTTGTTTTTTTTTATTCACATACAAGAAAAATGTTAAAATGGTTACTTTGTTTTTTCCCTTCTAGTAGTGTAGGCCAAAATAATGTTAATGTAAGGATGCTATAAAATTTACATGTAATTTTGTGCATATACGTTAAGCCAAGACATAAAAAATGAAAGAAAAGAACACTAGAAATTACAGCAAGTGATATATGATTAAAAGGAAATCATTAATAGAAATCATTATTGCTGCCCTAGCCTTTTATTGTGTGCCTCTGATGTAATAGGATCAAACATTATGAATCATATTTTTCTAACAGGGTTTGCGTTTGTGTGTTTATTTTGGGATTGCTACATTTATACTTGGTTATAACTGGCTGTCGCACAGGGAGATGGTTGAACTGTTATTACTCAGAGGTAGCTTAGAGTCTATGGTCTCCAAGGTTGTCATGGAGACCATTGTATTTTGCCTCTTCCATGATTGGTGCTGCTGGGGTGAGCAAGTATGTGCTATTTCTGTCTTTATTCAACATGTTCAGTGCGCTCTCTCTCTGTACCCCCCCTGCCCCACCACCCTCCTTATCACACACACAAGGAGCCATGCCAGGTGTTAGTGTTAAAATTTCTGTGTCAGATATAATAATCCCTAACTCTGTAATACACTTAACAGTCACTTCACAAAGTTCTGTGAACCTTTTGATGGAGCTGTATTGATCCACTAATAGATCAATGTTGGTTTCACATTGGCGCCGCCCTTCTCACAGTGTCCTTGCTGTTGATGACAGAGAAGGGTAATCACTAATGAATGTCTCTCTGGAGGAGTGGAACAGTGCAAGAGTGAATGGGAGGTGACTCCCTCCCCACATCCTCCAGGAGGAGTGGAACAGTGCACGGGTAGATGGGAGGTGACCCTCTCCCCATTCCCTCCAGGAGGAGTGGAACATAGCAGTGCAGGGGTAGATGGGAGGTGACCCTCTCCCCATTCCCTCCAGGAGGAGTGGAACATAGCAGTGCAGGGGTAGATGGGAGGTGACCCTCTCCCCATTCCCTCCAGGAGGAGTGGAACATAGCAGTGCAGGGGTAGATGGGAGGTGATTGACTCACTCCCAACACCCTCCAGGAGGAGTGGAACATAGCAGTGCAGGGGTAGATGGGAGGTGATTGACTCACTCCCAACACCCTCCAGGAGGAGTGGAACATTGCAGTGCAGGGGTAGATGGGAGGTGATTGACTCACTCCCAACACCCTCCAGGAGGAGTGGAACATTGCAGTGCAGGGGTAGATGGGAGGTGATTGACTCACTCCCAACACCCTCCAGGAGGAGTGGAACAGTGTAGTGGGAGATGGGAGGTGACCCACTCCCACACGAGGAGTGTGCCGCAAAGGTACAACTGACTTCTGAATAGCGTAATACACTCCATCCATCCACTCTTTCACATGACAGCACCATAGGTACACTTACACAATGTTTACATGACCTTCATATTGGAGAGGGAGCTTCTTATTTCCCCATATAGCTCATTTTTCCATCAAGTTCTGTTTTATGTATCTCTTTGAATAATAGTTTGATTTATGTTCATTCCTTTAATGAAAGTGGAAAGGTGCTCTAGTACTGTGGAAATGTTGGGACTTTAACCCAAAGTGTACTATAATACTATACGGTAATTTAAGTACAACTAGATTCTGCATTTTTATTACAATTTAAGTCTATTCATATGTTTTTACAAACTTTTCTTGTTGTCAAATAACAAACACTAATATTCTATCAAAGATAAACTATAAAAGGTTATTTATATTATAAGCTATTTAGTCATTAATGGATAAACCTTTTTGCAATGAAAATATTAAGATTTATCTAAAAGCTTCTAAGACCAGTCCGTTTATAATAAAGCTACTCTAAGAATGTACTTTTTAAATATTCAGGTAGAAGTATTGTTACAATACGTTATTTCTTTCCAGGTATGCCATTAAAGTTATTCTATTCATTTGCTAGGTTGATTGTATTTCATTTCTAATTACTAAGGAAATGCAACTTACAAAAGCTCACCAAACTGTATTGAAATTTAAACTACTCTATCAAGCACAAAACAGTACTCTTAACTATTTATTGCCACTACATGTGTGTCATATTCTTTGGAATACATCCAGACAGACATTTAGCATGAAAAATCCCACCAGTATCCAGATTCGGATCTCAAGCATCCAGCTACAAGCAAATCAAATAGAAACAAACCCCCAAACATGGAACGGCCCATTAATTTGTGACAGATTTATTTAATAGTCTTCCCTAGGACTGTGATGCAGTTGTAGACTGGATAAACCCGTTGTCATCTTGCCATGCTCCTAGCAATGCAGTCTGAGAGCACTTGGCTAATCCCATTCAATCCTGCCCTTCATTAGCATATCTGTTGTTCGTTTTCATTTATCTTTCTCTGTTGTGAAAGGGATTTGGAAGGATATGAGTATGGGCACACTTACCCAGACCTCTTTGGACACATTGAGATACACAGAAATAACGCTGTCAAGTCTTATAAATGGAATGCATTTATTTCCATTTTTTCCCCAACTTTAGCCTAGAGTGATCCCATGAGGATAAGTCTGTGTGTGTATATATGTGTGTGTGTGTGTGTGTGTGTGTGTGTCTCTGAATTAATCAGTGGCACCTAGTACAAGAAAGGGGCACTAAGACCCTGTGATAAAACAAGAGCTGCCTAACCGGCAGCATCCCTATCTCCACTGCACTCTATTCTGCAGTTGCCCTGTGTGTGTAAGGGAGAGCACATGTTTATGTGTGCATGTGTGAGTGTGCAAGAGAGAGAGTGTGTGAGGAACCGCGCACGCGTGTGTGTGTGTGTGTGTGTGTGTGTGTGTGTGTATGTGTGTGTATGTATGTGTATGTATGTGTGTGTGTGTTTGTGTGCGTGCATGAATGTGTGTGCTAGAAGCAAGTGTCTGAGGAGAGGGTTTCGCATGTCTTCCCATGTTTTTTCCTCTCATTCGCTCAAGCAGCAGCCTGACCACCTGGACCGGCCGTCTGCCTGGAGCATAGTTTACAGGGGCGGGGGGCAACGGGGAGTGTGGAATGTGAGGGTGAGTGCACGCGTGTGTGTGCACACGCGTGTGGGCGGGTGAAGGGGAAGGGCTGAGAGATGAAAGGGCCAGGTGAGGAGAAGACTCGGGTGCCTCTCTCTCTCTCTCACCGTCATTCTCTCGCTCCCTTACATTGTTTTGCGACACAAGCATTTGGAACGTTGGAGGAGACCATCCCTCTTGGAGCTGATGTACACCATAGCAACCTTTTGGAGGCTGAGGTATGTCCCCAACACTCTTGTGTCACTCACCAACCTGCTGTGTCTCTGTGCCCGCCGCCAAGAGTCCGATGGGGCAAATCTGCGCTTGCTTAAACTCACCTGTTCTTGCTCCTGCAGGATTTGCACAGTCATAGTAAGGAAATCCAGACTGTTATGAACTTGTTCCAGATACTTCTGCTAGCTGTCTGCTTGTGGAGAGGTGTTAGCTACAGACAAGATTTTGTGAAAACTGTATTTCTAAATTTATGTGAACTATATGTGAGCTCACTTTCAGTAACATTTACATTGAAGTGTTGGAAGTTGGTGTGTCCAATAAAGTACACAAACCATAGACACTTATGGCTGAGCTTGGTGACTGGTCATATAGATGGGGCTGGCAAGCACAAAGGGTGTCCATTTGTCCAGTTCGCTATTGCAGCTCAGCAGTGGTTAGAACAGTGGCAGTGGTTAGAAAAGTGCTTGGTGTGGTATCTACCATAAAAGTGTTTGGTGTGTTTGGCTTATAGAGAGTCCAGGCCTCAGACCCTTATGTCAAACACTTGCTAGACGGATTGCCCCCATGCTCACTACAAGGGCCAACGGAACTATAGGTATATGAAAATATACAGAACTGTGGTGTGGATTAGTTACCGTGACAGCCCACAATGTGCCTCTCTGTGGATGAGAATGAGGTTGAAGAGTGGGGTGAAGAAGTTGTTAAACAACATGGGTGGTTTTCATCGCTGGAATGTAGTCATGTGCATATTATGGAGTCATATGTTTCTTAGTTCATAAAAAGCTCAGAAAAGCACAACCTTTTAAGCTATTAATTTCACTGTTTTTGACTATTTCTGGGTATATATTTGAATATTTGTAAGGTTTACAAGAGGCATTGATTACTTTTAATTGACTTTATGTTAAATGCAGTTTCTCAAAGCTTTGTGACACTAACAGTGTGATATTTAACATCTTTAACATGTTCTCTAATGTCAACAAATACAAGCCACATATGGATTTACACTACTTGTTTTGAATAATAATAAGTATTGCAGGAATCTCTTGCTGTATATTATTTTGACTGATATTCCTATGGATAATTACAACAGACATTGAATAGATTATATGAGAACTCATAAAATCTAATTGTATTTATTGCATATATTTAGTGAGTATCTAATAAATGATAAGTAGTGTATTTTTTTCCTCAAATTTCAGTGTTGTTCTCCAACATTTGTACTTATCGTATGACATCAGTAAAGACAATGATTTAGAGAGGGTGAATGTTGTGAAGAACTCCACGGGCTGAAGAAATTCCACTCAAGAGGAACTCTGCCTATTGCACACTAATTATCAAAGAATCCTTGTGACGATTGGTGTATTTTCCTGGGGCTCTTCACATGCTTTACTGCTTGATATTGCTGCTTAACCTCAGGCTGCAGGTTAAAGAGCTTCTTTTGTGTCTTGACTTAGAAACAACCGTGCTGTTATGTAACCGCCGCATATTGCCATGTGAAGTCCAGGCCATGCAAGAGTTAAAAACGTACCACTGTGGGCTGATGGACAGGCTGAGGGCAGTTGGTTCACTCTAATCACCTTTTGGGAGTCAGTGCTGTGGGGCTGGCAGTCTGGGGGTCTGAGGGTAAATGCGAATGTAATAGGTTTGTGCCCATCTTTTCAAACCCAAAGTGGGTCAAAATGGCAGTCGTACTGTGTAGTGCTTTTGCCTTTAGCCTGTGATTGAACTACAGAGTTTTCTCCAGTAGTGGTCCACTTAACTACAGAAGCTGCTCCACTTTGCTGGAAAACTCTTCCAGTCACATACATTTGAGACCAGGTAGTACAGAAAATAAAGACAAAGGAGGAGAGTAGAGTGACTATTATCATTCATAACAGCATACTAATATTGTTTGTGCAAATCACCAAAAACAAACTCTAGTTTGTTCAGTTTTATGCAACACTGTAAAAACCATTCTCCTCCCAGAGTGCAGCAAGGTCATGTTCATAAAGGCCCTCAATGATCTGTGTTCTGTACATTGTCATATTCAATTAATTGCCAGATCAATGTGGTCTTTGGCCTCAGGCTGCAAAGTCTCTAACCTACTTTACTGGCTAGGATACATTCTATGAGTAAATGAATTCGAGCATCTGCCAAATGCCATAAATATAAATGTAAACATATCCTGATACATTTTCAAAGTTGGTCACATCATCAACCACATCACCTAGGAACTTGACAGTTTTAGTGAGGTGGACAGGGATGTAGAAGTGTTTCAATGAATTTTCCTACTATTTTAGTGGAGCACAGTGTGTGGAAAAGTTACACATGGAAAGTTACAGATGAACAGTTTGAGAGAGTAAATGTCAGGGCAGAGTGGTGGCTATATGTAATGATGTAATGATATGTAGTAAGGTATCAAGCAAGTTCAAGCAAGCTGGTAGCTTGCCAGAGGAATATATGGTTCATCAGAAGCTGAAGTTTGAAAAATGGTTGTGTTTCATATTTTTATGCATTAAAATTAAATGGTAATGTTCATTTTGGTCCTAGCAAGGAAAAGGAGCTAGCAAGGAAGTGTTATAAGGTTTGCAAGTGTTATCTTTAGTGACTATTAAATTATGCAAATGATAGGATAATGTCCTTCGGAATTACTGTAAAATAAAATCAATCAGTATTTGTGAAAACACACTGTAAATGAGGCAGTGCTATGACATGTTGGAGAATGGTTGTGTAACCTAACTTTGTTTCTGTGCCAGGTCTGGGGCATCGACATAAATGTCTTATCCGATTCTTCAGATGAAGCATTCTTAATCAAAGTGTACTGGATATGGAGTAGGATCGAGAGGAAGATGAGTGGGAATGACATGATTGGGCTAATGTATGGCACTGTTCAAACTATACAATGCAATCTGAATGTTAAGTGCGATTATTTTGCCATTATACTAACAATACTGACTCCAGTGAGCCCTGTAACTGGGCTGCTTTAGGTGGGAGAGAATGGGTGATAAGCCCATGAAGGCAACTTCTGCCCATTATCCATATCTCATTCTCTCATGGATCTTACTGTCTCTTTGTGGAACCATTCCCTCACTGGCCACCTGCAGCCCAACACCCCTCGGGCCAATGGCTCAGGTGTGACACCGCCCAGTGTCAGGGCTCTCTACCAAACACTGGCCCTCTGCGCTATGGTGCTGATGGACGTCCTGGCTGTGGTGGGCAACCTGGCCATCATGGCGGCAATTGCACGGGCACCGTGCCTGCACAAGTTCGTCTTCGTCTTCCATTTGTGCCTGGTGGACCTGCTGGCCGCCCTGGTGCTGATGCCCCTTGGCATGCTGACGGAGCAGGCCTTTTTCAGCGAGGCTGTCTGCCAGGCCTACCTGTGCCTGGGCATGGGCCTCGTTAGCGCCGCCATCCTCACCATCTCTGCCATCAATGTGGAGCGCTATTACTACGTCGTGCACCCCATGCGCTACGAGGTTAAAATGACCATGGGACTGGTTGTTTCAGTTCTGGTGGGTATATGGATCAAAGCCACACTCATGTCCGCCCTCCCTCTGTTGGGATGGACACTGCAGAAGGAGGAGGCTCAGCTAAGCCCGGCACTGGCACAGAGATACTGCTCTTTGCGTCTGATGAATCATGGACCCCACTTGGTGTTCATGATTCTCTTCACACTCATCTACTTCCTGTGTCCTGTCCTTATCATCCTGGTGGTGTACTGCAACATGTTCAAGGTGGCCAGGGTGGCAGCCATGCAGCAGGGCCCTGTGGCCACATGTGTGGAGACCTCACAGCCACGCTCTGAGTCCCTGAGTAGTCACTCCAGCACGGCAGCCAGCCTTGGAGGGACGCGGGACACGCCTCAGAGGAATTTCAGTGGTGGCAAAGCTGCTGTTGTGCTGGTGGCCATCGGGGGTCAGTTCCTAGCCTGCTGGCTACCTTACTTCTCATTCCACCTCTATGCTGCCATCATGTCACCCTCTCTTGCTTCCCTGGCCCAAGTGGAAGGCATGGTCACCTGGTTTGGTTACTTCTGCTTCACGTCCAACCCTGTCTTCTATGGCTGCCTGAACCGGCAGATCCGGGAGGAACTGGTGCGGAACCTGGCCCGCGTCTTCAAGTGGGGGCGGCCGCACGAGGACAACCAGCTGCCCAGCAGGGAGGCCTCCATCGAGGAGAACTTCCTGCAGTTCCTTCAGAGCACCGGATGCAGCCTGCGGCCAAGGAACTCCCACAGCATCTCTGTCCCTCAGCAGGAGCAGGATGATGCCTTCCCAGCTCACCACAGGCCCCCTGCGGATTTCCACATCCCTGGACAGATCATGGAGGAGACTTCAGAGTACACTGATCAGCAGCAGCAGAATGAGCTCAAAATACCAGACAACTGTATCAAAACAACAGCTGAGCTGCAGGGGTAATATATATTGATAATGATTTTATATATATATATATAAAACTTGTCTTTAATCATTAGATGGGGCTAATACTTGGCCACTTGGTCTGTAGAATAAAACTTTATGAAAGGCATTTTGTCTGGAAGAAATCAGCTGATAACAATTGCTATGAGTATGACTGACACAAATCTCTGATCTCTTCACCTCATCATTGCACCTAATAATCTTTTATTGGCCCACCAATTACAAGACTGTTAGAGGTCGCCTGTTACAAGATTCAGACCTTTCTAGCTTAATTATCATTTGCCATTAGGACTGTAGACTGATGGACTATCAAAGGAGACTTGTAACATGATGTATCCTTGTCTGATGCATTTTAATGCAGATTTATAAATGAAGCAAGAACTAAATATGTGCATGGATAAATATGTGTGCCTTTCTAGGTTGTCAGCGGATGGAAAGGGACAGAATAAGAGCTTTAGTGTATTTAAGCATTGGTGTATAGAAAAAACAGATGTTGATTCATATGCAACTATTGCATAAATATAATATTTTTCAAATTGTTCTAGTGGAACATCTGTTTGTTTCAGAACAACATATCGAGTCATACTTCCCACTCCTTGTGACATGGTTAACCCAGCTGAGACCCCCAGGCTCTGAGCTGATGATCAGAGCAATAGAACAATCAGATAAAAGGCTCACATTAGGTCAGCTTTGAACATGTGTCAGTACAAGATCTTATTTAGGTTGATTAGTACTGATCTGAAAGGATCAGTTCATTTTGACTCTCTCACAACACAATGCAGCTGTCAGTTTCTTCCATAGATAAAACAGAATGTCCTACCAACACTATTATTCCCATTGTAACATTTATCATTTCCAGATTTCTGGCCATAAATTATACATTTATCTCTTAAAGGGCCCCTATCCTACATTTTTGTTTTATGTTCTTCCATGATATCCACTTACAAGGTTTGTGTGACTTTACGTTCAAAAATAATTTATAATTAGTTTTTACATGACTTTCAAACTTCTCTTTATCCCTTCTAATTAAACAGGCTGTTACTGTACCATCAAGACAGATAGAAGATAAATGGGATGTATTGGTTGTCCTGTACTGCAGCTCATTCAAAAAGAGCTCAGAACTGAAACACCACTGAGAAATGCAGTGTAAGTGCTGTATGCTGAATAGGCAGGAATACATAAATGAATATGTAAATGTAAATATGATTGTTCTCATTACAGCAGAGAAACTGATTTCCAAACAGGCTGTTTCTGCAGTTTAAATTCCATATATGGACTTGGGGAATTGAACAGTTTGTTTGGAAATTTTAACAACATTTACATATTATTTCAAAATTCTTTATTTCAAAAAGTGAAAGAGATTCAGTTTTCCATGATAGAGGCTCTTTAAAATTTGAATCAAATTCATGGCCATTTCTGAACTACTGAATTCTTCAAATTGTTTTTGTTATATATTATAGGTTCAGTAATGAAAGAAAAGGAAAGTGCAAAGAAAATAAATAAATAGCTCCTAATGAAGCAAAACACCAAACTGACTGTACTTAACAGTAAAGTTTTATTTGGCAGTCTGGTTAACCTGTGATTTGTGCTATTTAAACAAATAAAAAATAATACTTGTGACATCTGAACTGCCATCAGCTTGCTTTGGAGAAAAATGTCAGTGGTCTCATAAGGTTAACCATAAGGTACTGCAGCTTGGTTTGCTCTGGAGAGATAGGGGTTCTTGTGGCTGTGAGTAGACACTGCCCACTGTCAGTATCAGTACTGTTGTTTAGGGGTAAATCCTTCTCTGTTCCCTACAGTGTAAAACTGTTTTGCCATAAGCAGTCTCAACTTGTTGCGGCTACAGCACACAATAAAGGCAATACTTATATGTGGTAAGAGTTGCTTTTTTGCATTCCCTTACCAGTAAGCTGCACAGTCCAATTTCTCCACTCCTCTCTCCTACTTCAGAGAATAGTAGGAAACTATTAAAAATTCAGAATGCATTCTTTTTTATTTCTTTGTTTCTTTTCTAAATTTAATGTTACAAATACTGTAGCTGGTTTTGGACAGAGTAAACCAATTTGTGAATTATAAAGAGTGAAAATATCAAAACAAAAATAGACAGAATTTTTAAAAACTCTTGTGCAACAACATATCAAAATGTTGAATAAAGTATCTATCACCTTAAACAATTTTCACCGAAAAACTGATAAAATACATTGACTGATGAATAATTTGTTATTAGGTTTGGAAAGCACCGATCATGAAGATAGACTTTGTTAGAATACTTGAATCACACCAGGTTCATTCACAACAAGCTGTTTCAAATGTGCAGCCATGTACTTAAGATAAGAAACTTTGGGATTTCAGCACCAAAACTCCTCTCACAAATCCACAATTTATCTACAGTGAACAAGTACAATAAACAGAAAAGTTAACCATGCTATGCTGAAGTAAGTCACCTTCTTTTCTCAGTCTTGTATCACTTCCTGCACCTCCTGTATGTCTTCTAGGCAAATCTTTTCTACATTGAAAGTGCTAAAACGTTTGGGCTCCCAAATGGCTCAGCCGTCTAGGTGCTGGCCCTATCATCAGGTGATTGTTGGCTTCCCCCATCCCCCAACATGGTGCCAACCAATCTGGATGTCTGCTTGCCTGCATAGGTGAAGCTGGTTGCTGGTGCCCTCCTCCAAACATGTGGAGCTGTCCAGTCATGTTTCGCGTGTGGCAGTGTGAAAGATGTGGTAGGTGGCTGCATGGGCATCAGAGGAAGCAAGTGCTTGCCTTCACCCTCCTGGCTTGGTGGTGTCAGGTGATGGGGAGGATTTGATTACTATGGGTGGACTCTGAGATAACTAACATTTGGAGAAACATTGGGCAAAAATGTGTACAATGTGTAGGTTTTTTTATGGCAATAAAATATTTTTAATGTAGGGGTACTAGCAGTCAACTGACATTTCTAAATGCAAATTTTACATTGTCCAAAAAGGTTAACTAAGTCTATAGCAGCTTATGAACTTCACTGAGACTGTAGTCACCACACCCCTTATGTAACTCCTTGATATCTCAAAAATGTCAAAAGCAGACACAGTGGAAGGGGAAGACACCTCCAAAAATATACTACTGCCTAAAACTTTGTTAAGACAAGTTAGGATAAAATAAGGTTGAAAATTAAGGTTAGGATTTGGACACTTAGAAGTGTTGCATTCAACATCAGTGGTTCAACTCACACCGTGGATCCATACTAAATGCATACACACTGAAAAATATGTATTCATTCAAATTCCTCTGTACCCATCGTGGTCCAGTGGTATGTTATTTGCCTGGTGTGCAAACTAGCTAACTTCTAAATTTTACTGTGTCAGTAATATAGTTTTGAGCTCCTGCTCCTGTATAGCGTGCAGCTAGCAATACCAAGATCATGAGTTCCATTATTAAAAAGAGCACACGTACTGTTAAAAAATAAGTAAGGCTGGATAAGCTCTCTGAAATTGTATTTTTAGACCCTCCACTTGTTATCCTCCCAGAGACGCCATCTCCAAACAAACACATCAAGACTGATTTGCATTGTTGTGCTTTGATGTTTAGTATGAGTAGGTGAGAAGGTGGCCCCTAGTGGTTAAGTTCAAACACTTTGACCTTTTAGCTGAGCCAAGGGATAAAGATGATCAGTGAGCTTTGTGAGTCATTTAGTATTGGTTCAGAATTGGTTAAAATTGCAACTGATTAAAAAAAAAAAAAAACACATAGAAAGAACATCTGATTATCTCCTTAAGTCAACCTAAATCAAAGGATATTTGCAATTCTTCTATATTTTTGTAGGTTTTGATTAGATTAAATACTATCCAGGAAAAACTGGTCATATAATGCATGTATACAATCACTTTAGTATATACTATAACATGGCATGGCAATGATTTCTATCTGTTTTTACTGAACTGAATACTTGGGTATCTCAAAACATTCACAGTATTGTAAGCATTGCATTGTATATACTTACCGAATATACTTGCCTTTGCAGCATAATTTAAAAACACATGAAATTTGGCTATTTGTAACAGTTCAGACTATGCATTCATCCCATTCTACAATGCATGGACAGGCCAGACCAATCCAGCCTTAGCTGAACTGAAGTCCAGATTTATTTCAAACCACAGAGGAGCTTGGTGTTTCCATGGTAACTTATCCTCAGCACCATTTGTTTGGCTGAGGGACCGTTTGTATGCAGGATATATGTAGAGACCATCATGAATAAGCTACTTCCTCCAGAATTCATCAACAATAGTTGTGACTTATAATAAAGTATTATTTTGTGGTTTATTTCTAGCTGGTTTGTTAAAAAAAAATATATATATATACATGTTACATGTTTTAGCCATAAAATAAAACATGTTAAAACATGTTACATTTACAGGCTATAATACAATAGTCTGAGGAGTGATTCAAGATGACATTACAAAGAAGAACTAGGAATTAGTTTGTCAATTAGTGAATAAGTACGTTTAAAAATGTTCTTGCTATTGCCTGTGCTGTTTGCCAAATAGTATACCTAATAATGTCATCAAAATTGGTTATTATTTCTGATCTGCTATTTCTGAACAACGATGAAATCTGCGTCGCGTAGTAGCTGTTTTCATGTCTATATCATGTTTTATAGCGTCAAAATAGCAGTGCCAGCAAGCAGTGCATTTTGTTAATTAAAAGAACAGAGTACTGAATATCTGAACGATAACTACTTATAAAGACAACGCAAAAATGTATAGCTTGTACTCACGGGGACTACATTTCCCAGCATTCGGTCAAAAGGATTTTTGCCATGCATTTTTTTCTGCATTTTTCCAAGCGACCACGACTGAACATTGAGCGCACGGTCTTAAGTCGAACTCATCTAAGGCTTACGACTAACTTTCTTCAGTAATTATGTTAAACATGCTTGAGTAACCTAAACTCTTATGCGTGGTATTTTTGGCGGGGTACATGGTTAGATTAGACATTCTCATCTGTCGTAAACAGCTCTGACCGTACTAATTGTAAGCACTTTTTACTAAGCGGAATATTTTGCAAGCTAGGCTGCCGTGTTTACGAAGGAACAAATGCCGTTTCATCGGAGCTGTCTGCCTCGCGGATGATTTAGCTGCGTGTTGTTTACAGCTGCTGTTTTGATTTGTTTTTAAAAGACAGCTGTTTCCTTTCGCTGCACGGCAAGTCGTCTCGCAGCTCTCCTTTCCATGTGAGAACCAGTGCCAACGCCTTTTCTCGGTCACACGTTTCGCTTTTCAGAAAACTAGGCGAAGGTCGTCGCTGCATCGCACTTTGTAGTTATTGTTTCGTTTGTTGGCTGACTTACGCAAAGAAAAGGACGACTGGGAAGTCAAGATGGGCTGCACGCTAAGCGCAGAAGATAAGGCTGCGGTGGAGAGGAGCAAAATGATTGATCGGAATCTGCGGGAAGATGGAGAGAAAGCATCCAGAGAAGTAAAACTACTGCTGCTTGGTAAGGGCGCCAGTAAATGTATCAAGACAGGTGTGTTTCGTTACAGTGGTGATGTTAAGTCGTGTTGACGTTAGGTGTTGACATATTTGAGCTGATGGTGATGAACTATGTCTGAAGGCACTGTTTGGTGTACGGATAAAGGTGTTGGCGACTAGGCTAGTGAATTTTGTCAACAAAGCTTGTGGCTGTCGAGTTTCTGAATGAATAAGCAAGTTCGTCGTCGAATGTGAACAGAGTGTTTCTGAAGAGCAGGTCTTTGTTTTGTATTTTAAAAACATGCTCTTAACACCTATGATTCCTTGGAACTACTGTGCTGTTCTGCTATTAACTCTTGAGTTACAAACGAGAACGGTAAGTTCGCTCAAAATTCAGGCGGGGGTGGGGGGGTGGGGGTAATTGTACCGTTGCCAGGGGTGTGAGTGAATGATTTAATAAGCCTGACAGTTTAATGTGATCTAAATCAGGTTTTTTGTTTGTTTGTTTGTTTTTTAAATGTCTGCATGTTTCAGCTATATATAATATTCACAAACTAGTAACATCTGTAGTGTTCTCAGGGATATAACTATTCTGTGCTGTCTAAATTACAGTAAAGGGTTGCCTGTGAGGAGACACCATAATTTGAGAACCACAAAATAGAAGTCTTTCCCTTGCTTGGTTAACTGTGAAGCTTGGAAGATTGGTATGGCTGGAATTGCCTCTCTTGACTTGTTTGACAGAGTAAACTTAGTGTTCTGTAAAAATATTCAGAATGTGTTATTACTTTCCTTGTAAGCAAAAAGTTATCAAATGTTTAGATGTATAATGTTTAGATGAAATGGAGCTACAAAAGTCAGCTCTGTTGTAACTTGTTGGGATTGTAATATGACAAAAACAGTTGCAAGACTATGAATTTCTGAGGACGGCTTTATCTGAGTTTGGTTTGTTAATTCATGGCATGAAAATTTGTAGTTCTATTTTTTGTTGGTATGCTCATATGCTGAGTAGTATTGGCACAAGCAGGAATGGTTAGTTTTAAAATAGCCCAGTGACCTGTGATGTCATATCACTAAGATCACAGTGGCAAATATGCCAACATTGCAGGAACTAGTGGCCCCCATTCAGCTTTGGGCTTCATTATTCACGTAAAGGCCATTTTGGCAGCTCTGCCTGGTCATGTCTTTTGTGACTTTGTACATTATCCTCCTTCATCTTCAGTTGAGATGAGCTGTGAGAGGCTGAAGCTGCTCTCTTGTGGTATGCAGACTATGTAAAGACTACCTTACCCCACAGGAGCTACTCTGGGTTTATGATGTCATGTTCAGCAATGGTTAGCCTCATTATTACATTGTCCTGTTCTCTGTTCTGCTGCCTTTCATAGTTTATTCTATAATATCCTGGATACAAAGGTCTTACTTCTGAATCAACATTGAACAGTTCTGCAACATTGAAAAGACTTACAGATTTAGTTATTGGTCAGAAAAATTGCAACATTGGGATTCCTTTTTTTTTTTTTTTTTTTTTTTAACCTCCCCCAGATCCAGGCTTTCTCTGCTCTTTTTTGAACTGTGTGGCTCGCTGGAGTGTGCAAGGGCTGCTCGACTTATGCTCTGAATGCTTGAGAGCGGGTGAGTGTGTGGTTTGCTGCAATTGGTGTGAGCTTTTCACTGAGCCCCAAATGGTGTTCAAAAACGATAGCTGAAAAAAAGCTCCTACTCCTCATAAAGCTTTTTTTAAATCAGTAAAACATAAGAAACAAAATATTCCTTCCATATATTAGTGCAGTATACAGTACACAGTACACACTATAAAGTATAAAAATGAAATATTTCAAATGCACAGACAAAGACTTAATATATTATTTTGCCACAACAAATACAGACCAGTGTAAATCCATATTATTCCACTGTAATATCAGATAATGGTATACAGTGTCCTTACACCTTAGTTTTGTCTGACAGTAATTGACTATGCCATCCAACAATGATAGGTGGAAGACTTTTAGCTGTGCTTTACAAATTCCCTGACAATTCAGGTTCATTGCTACACAGAGTGTTCCAAGCAAAGAGAACAGGCTTGCTCAGAATTTTGGGTATCTTTGTGGACATTGAGACAATCTCTGAGCACTCGGACTAAAGGCTGAGGTTTATCCTGCCCAGTCTCTGTTCTCCCATGGGCTCAGCAGACAACACTGTCCTGGGAGCAGGTCCAACTGCAGATCATGTCATTAGTTAACTGTGGTGCATCGTTGGAACCTCTTAACGCCAGCTGATGTCCACTGGCAGCAAGTAAAGTGAGGCAAATTCACAGTGCTTGAAGCACTGGTAGCTCAAGGAGCTGAGCTCATGGGCTTTCAGTGCAGTGTTGCAGGAAGTGTGTTTCTTCTCCTGACTCTTGGGGAGGGCTTGTCTCCAGTCTTCTCCTGACATCAGCAATTCCAGGTCCATTTCTGCCACTCCACTCTTACCGCTGGGTGGGAATTAATGGGCTGTGCCCAATGGTTTGTAGGCTGGTTTGCAAATCCATCCAGCTTTTTGCTAAAATCCAATCCCCGACTCACCCCAGCTTCATTATCACTAGCACGTTTCGACAAAGCTTTCTTCTTAATGCCCTTTTCTTATAAACACACAGTATCTAATGCAGAAGCTTTGCTCAGTGATTAACCTTCTATGTCAGCTATATAAACTGTGTGTGTGTGTGTGTGTGTGTGTGTGTGTGTGTGTGTGTGTGTGTGTGTGTGTGTGTGTGTGTGTGAACAGTGGATGTACTTAGCAGAAATACAGATGTGTCATAATACTGCTCGCTTGCAGCAGTGGAGAATGGATTGAACACCGCTGTTTAACTCAACTTCCGTGGCTAATGGAAGGATATTGCCCTCTTGTTGTTAATAGGAAGATATGACCAGGCCTAGGGTTGTGTCCTGCTCCACTGTAGAACGTGTCGCTGTAACAGAGCCCCATAAATCAACCTGAGTTGAATTCTTCAGCTGATCTCTGTAATCGCTGGGGCCTCAACCACAGCGCAAATGCTACTGCCTCTTGCCGTGTAATTACCGGGGCCACGAGGCTATTCACACACCCATTCAAACCATTCACAGATGTTTATGGAAATTAGTGTGCTGTGACCACTGCACTCACTTCCAGTAAGAGACCTCTGTGTCGTGTGCATGCCAGGACCCTGGTAGTCGAGCTCAAGCTACCAGTCACCTACACAAAAATGGAGACATTAAATTATGCCTTCCTGATGCGCAGTTATACTGATGTATCATAGGTTTGATGTGTGCTGTCCAACTCCATAACCTTGGTGTGAGCCATTGCAAAACTGGGTAAACAAACCACAAACACTCTGTCATCAGTGTAGCTGAACCAGTAAGGGAATTTGCCACTTACAAGTTTATGTAATGAGAAAAAGAATGCTGTAATAAAACTTGCAATGGCATTTTGGCCTCCAGGTATGCTGGGATACTGTTTGTGTTTTGTTTCCCCTCCAAATTTTGGGAAGAGCTTATATATTGCTTGTGTTGCTCGTTAATTTTGGTAGGTTATGCCCTGATGTGGTTACATTCCATGATACTGAGAGAAAATGCAGGGAAATTCTCTAAAGATGTAGTTACACTCTGCTCTAGTCTTTCTTTTCTAATAATAGAGTAGTGATGGAAAATGGTTGCAATGTAATAAACTAGTGGCTTAGGATTGACATTTTCCAGAGTGTAGAATAAACAATGAATCTGCTATTTCCCTGCTCATTGCTTTTGCAGCATTGTTGAGCTCCATGAAAATGACTGGGTCTGGATAGGGCCTTGCTCAAACTGATAGTGCAGCTTAGCTTAGTGAATGATATTTTTGTTGGTTTATGTATCAATACATTTTTGCATTCACCTTTAACTGAATTAACATACTTAATTGCTGTATTTTGAATATCTGAGGTTTGAGTTAAATGGTTTGAATGAGAGCAATTAGGTTCACAATGTCACATCACTACCTATTAAGATCTCTACCTATTAGGTTATGTACTTCACATACTTAATCAGACCACATTCTTTTTCAAACACATGCAGCATAGCAAGTATACGCCTTTTCACGTAGCTGTAACGTCTTTTATTTTCTCACCGTTTCATGCCGATTTCTCTTTCGGTAGCAAACTTGCTGCCTGTCTACTTTTAATTTCTCCACATATGACCCATAGTCATGTTTTGCCAAAGCCTCACTGGATGTGGTGGTGAGTTTGGCTAATATACTCTCCGTGTAGCGTGCTTGTGGTGTGGCTTCTTTCTGAGGAATTTTCCATGGTCCATGGTCTCAGCGGTCGGCTCCTGGTCTGCAGGATATGTGGTTCAGCAGAGCTGCTGTGTCGCTAGTGATATCGCTGTTTTTTGCACCGGTACAGAAATATCCCGTGTGTCTCGCAGTTAACCATGTGATACATGCCAAGGTAGCACTACGTGCCGCTATTAATAAACTACGCTTCACAGGTATGATGTTTTCTAGTGTTCCTGTACAGCCATTCCTAAACAGACAAATTTTGACTGTATACTGCTAGATAGATTTCAAAGAACGTTAATGTCTAGTTCAGGGCAATTTGCTAGTATTCTGCATTAAATGCATTACACTGTAAACATCAAAGTGTGGAGTTTACTACCATGAGCTTCTGTACCATCATTTTCAATTATACATAATGAACAGTTATTAAGAAAAAGCAGTGATTTATGAACTGATTCCTCAAGTTGAATAATGTCATAATACATGCAAAATTAACATGTGCTATTAAATGTACCTTAAAACTAGTATAGAACCAAGTCATTCTTTTTAGCAAACTAGCCACCAGAACACAAACCTTGAGGGAAAAAAAAAAGCCTGTGCAGTTGGATACTCCATTTCTTTTTATGCCTTGATAATGCTATTTTCTCAGATAATTATGCCATGCCTGTGCAGACATCTAAATTTCAGTGTCAACTCTCTATATGGATAAAAAGCTTGTTTATGTCAAATATCACTTTTCTTCCTCCACAGTAAATGTGAAATTGGCTTTCAGAGTGAGTCATTAGCTGTGTTTATAAAGGGCTCATGTACAGTGTAGCGTGTCTCTGTCATATCCTGAGGAGCAATGGGGTTCAGGATATTCACATCAGACAAAGCTTTCATGTGCCTGGCATTTAATCTCCGCAACTGGCAAATCACGACCCAAAATAGACCACCTCGTTCTCCTGCTCACACTGGGCTTGTGATGTCAGAGATTCCACTGAACTTCAGCCAGGGAGAGCTGCGGCCTGAAAAATTTCTAATCATTTTCAGCAGACCTTACCCTGAGTGTGCGATCCAGGCCAGAGGGGATGTATTTATTTACTGAGCCAGATTGCTAATCCTTTGTGTGACCACTCATTTCTTCTTCTTTTTTTCTCTAGGTGCTGGTGAATCAGGAAAAAGCACAATAGTCAAGCAGATGAAGTATGTTTGATGTATTCTTTGTTTGTTTGTTTGTTTTTTGAATGGAACTCTAAAATGAATTTCATATCTAAGAATAAGGATTAGGTCTTAGTACCTGCTAAAACTTGCTTTAGGATTATATGATGGTTATATGACTGGTTTTTGTTTTAGAATCATCCATGAAGACGGCTACTCCGAGGAAGAGTGTAAGCAGTACAAGGTGGTGGTGTACAGTAACACCATCCAGTCTATCATTGCCATCATTAGAGCCATGGGTCGTTTAAAGATTGACTTTGGTGACCCCTCGAGGGCGGTGAGTTTTTCCTTCTGGAAATGGATGCCTACCTCAGCATAGCTACTACTTAGCATGTCCCAAACTTCCATGTTCCTTTCTTATGCTTTCCCTCCAGGATGACGCGAGGCAGTTGTTTGTGCTAGCCGGGACAGCAGAGGAAGGGGTCATGACCCCCGACCTGGCTGGGGTCATCCGTAGACTGTGGAAGGATGGGGGTGTGCAGAGCTGCTTCACCCGGTCCAGGGAGTACCAACTCAATGACTCCGCTGCTTAGTAAGAGAGCTCTCTCTGCTGTGCTCAAAAAACAGCAGATCTGCTCTGTACTTTTACAGGGAACGATAACTGTGGGGCGGTAAAAGACTGCTGATGGTCTAACTTGAGACAGGATTAATATTTTTCCTTTCAGGCTTAGCTAAAATAAACTAAGTATCTGTATATTTAGCCGTGTACTTCTGTAAGTTCTGCATTAAAAAACCTTCAAAAGGTCATTTATGCTGGAGTTAGTTTGCTTGATGAGATGGAGATTATACTGTCTTGATTGTTCCAGCAGTTGTCTGCTTACCACGGGTATCTTGATTTGAGAATAAGACTTGTGAGCGAATGGAAACATTTCTCATGTCAAGTTGAGACACATCCCTGTAGTCGATAAGGAGTTCTTCAGGTCGACCGAGACAAGATTCATCTTGTCCTACTGAGTCCCAAGTGCTGTGGCTTAGAATATTAGGAGGCTTGGGAGGCTCCAACTAACTGCTTCGGAGGGGGGACGTGAGCTTGGAGGGCTGCATTCCAGGCCTGCTGTCTTCCTGTTCAGCCCTCACTGCTCCAATTCTGCTCAGTTTGGTTTCGCCTTGCCCTGGTTTTGGCTTTGTAATAGCCAAATAATGTTTCCAGTGATAATAGTCAGAGGAGAACAGTATTGACCGCTGACTGAAACCATGCGTTCTTTCGCATTTACATGCTGAGTTCATCTCGGAGACCTAATGTGTCTTGCAGAAGCAAGAGCTAAGAACTGTAGTGAATAGTTGGTCTTTATTTTGGCCAAACACCAGTGCAGCTTTGGTTTGTGGTGACTGGGCAAATTAGGCTTTTAGCAGTGACGTGTTCTCTCCCCATTCTCTCATCTTTGTCTTCGGAAGGTTGGATAAGGCTTTATATAACAGAAACATAACGGAATACTAGCTGTCACTGTATTGAAGTCATTGTTATAGCACCAACAATAATGCCTTGCTCTTCATCAGAGTAGTTTTCTGATATGGCAGAAAAACAATGGGTGTAATATTAATATTCTATTCTCAGCTATAATGTGATCATTTACCATCAGTTTTTTTTTTTAAGCCATTAAATTGTATTTTGATAAGGCATCTAAGCTTGGTGATAAGTCTTTTCTGTCTCCGTCAGTTATCTGAATGATCTGGAGAGGATATCCCAGCAAGGCTACATGCCCACGCAGCAAGATGTACTGAGGACTCGTGTGAAGACCACAGGCATTGTGGAGACCCACTTTACCTTCAAAGAGCTCTATTTCAAGTTAGTCACTGTTTGCAGCTCCTTCATAGTGCTGTTCACTCTTTAACTTGCAAATAACTTGCATGTGAACTAATACCCATACACTTGTGCATATTTGTACTTTGCATGTTTGTGTGTGAACAGGATGTTCGACGTGGGTGGCCAGCGGTCAGAGAGGAAGAAGTGGATCCACTGCTTTGAGGGCGTCACAGCCATCATCTTCTGTGTGGCCCTGAGTGACTACGACCTGGTGCTGGCTGAGGATGAGGAGATGGTACGCCCACCTTAGCCCCCCGCCCCACCAACCCACCCAAACTACTAGCTCCACCTCCCCAATCTCAGAGCAGTACTAATTAAAAGACTGACGACTGCAGAGATCGGTTCACAACCAGTTAGACGATGACAGTTAGACAGTCAGCCAATGTGTTTGACAGTGTGGGTCTAACACAAACCCAAACACTGACAAACCTTCCATAGTTATGTGGCTTGCCTTTGAATAACTGGATTATTGGAAGGTTTGTGATTAGGTTGGTGTGCCATTGTCTGGCTTACTTGCTAATTATGATCATTAGGAGCACACTAAGTAATTAGCTGCAGCTGTGAGTCTCCTTCCGGGACTGTCCTGGAAGTGTGAGACAGAGTCCTCCCGGGGCTGTCCCGGAAGTATCTGAAGCAGTCTCCTCCCTGGACTCAATGTTTTCTACATCTCATTCATCCTTTGCTTACAAAAATGTATTTGTCTGTCCTCAGAACCGTATGCATGAGAGCATGAAGCTGTTTGACAGCATCTGCAATAACAAGTGGTTCACAGATACGTCAATCATCCTCTTCCTCAATAAGAAGGACCTGTTTGAGGAGAAAATTAAAAAGAGCCCTCTCACAATCTGCTACCCTGAATACTCTGGTGAGAAAAGACTTTCCAAGCATTGCTGAGCTTGTTCTCAGCCATTCGGTACATGCTACAATGTAACCCAGGGTAACTAACCAGTGAAGGCAAGCCTCAGCAAAGTTTAATTATAACCTGTTTTTTACAACCCATCCCATTTGTTTAGAACTTGATGACCAAAGTGAGTTGCAAAAATGAGACTGAACTGAATGAGAGCAATTTCCAAATTGATATTTTGTTTGGGAAGGGGAAAGAAGAAATTATTTTATTATAATATATTCCTATGGCATCTAAATACATTTTGTAATGAATTTCTATGCAATGTGTTTGCTAATTCTTGCAGCGACTTTTTATGCACAGATTATTTTCTCTAACACAATTATACATTTTGTTAGTAGCAACACAATTTATAACGTATATAAATTTATAATGTACTCTAATACTTTGTGATAATTCTGCAGATGTAGATTTAATAGAGCAAGTAAATTCCAACTAAAATATACTGAACTGAAATTGACTATAAAATGTACAAAAATAAAATAAAATTGTCTGCACAGCATGTCCTGTGATCTGCTTACGCACATGCAAACCTCAGACCGTGTCCCAGACTTTGTGGTCTTAGTGCATTCTGACTAAGTATGAATACTCAGACTTTGTTCCATTTACTGTTATATAAACCAAATTTTAAAAAAATCATTCAGTTGATGGAACTGAAGAAAAATTATTGCTTGTTGAGACTAATAAAAAGGGGTCGCATATGTGGAGTCAGACTTTTACCCTACACTGCTAAAGGGCAGATCTGGGACCTGCTTCATGCTGTGGAAAAATCTCTGTTTGTGTCTGCAAGTCGTCATCCTTCATTTCTGACTGGAAGCTGTTACTTGTTGTATTTTACTGCTGGGATGGTTTAGTGTTTCACTCTATCTTTGTAAACATCAAAGATTTATTGTGGTTTACCTGGCTTGATGTATTTCTAAGTGGACTGTCGAGGCTTCTGCTGCCTGTTTGTCTAAGAAGGCATGTGCAGATATTTTTACAAACGTATTTTTAAAAGTTCTCAATCCTTAGATAGTTCAATGCTCATTGCTCAGATTATCGTATTGTTAGAGCTTTTGGTTGGAATAGTGGTTAGAGGAATGCAGTGACAATTCAGTTGAGGGAAAGGAGAAATGTGAACTAGATGTATGAGAGCTTTTTTTTCTTTGGCTATTTCACCAAGGCCAATATTTCTTTGGCCTTTGGCTTTGTTATTGTTACCTGCATCAATACCTGTGGTTTTGCAGTAATGACCACTCATTCTGGAATGTTGTTTCAGTGCGTTGTAATTGCTACTTCATGCATTGTATTTCCTGTTGTGACGCTGACTCTGATCTCCTGGGCGTCTCTGGTCAGGTTCCAACACGTACGAGGAGGCGGCAGCCTACATCCAGTGCCAGTTTGAGGACCTGAACAGGCGGAAGGACACTAAGGAAATCTACACCCACTTTACATGTGCCACGGACACCAAGAATGTGCAGTTTGTCTTTGATGCAGTCACTGATGTCATCATCAAGAATAACCTGATCGAGTGTGGACTCTACTAAAGTGTGAAGCTTTGTTGCCAAGGTAGGCCTGACACTTGGTAGAATAAGCACTTTCAGCTAATATGGAAAAATATTTTATATATATTTTCAGCCTAAACAGCAAAATAAAGTTTGCGTAATAATTTACTGAAAAACATTTAATTTAAAGAAGTATTTCTCTACTACTTTCTACTACTTTAATGAAACTACTGCACTAAAGTCTAAATGTAGTCTGAAAATGTTTAGTATTACTTGTAAGTCTCTTTAGATACAGTGTAATTGGAATCAGTGAGTAACTGTTTTTGAAGGCCCTGCTGTCAGTAACACTGTAGCATGTGGTCAAGCATAGCCTACTAATCTGTCTAATAGGAGTGGAAATCAGCAGGGGATCTGCGATGTGATAGATCGCAGTACTGCGGTCATATCATTGAGGGTTTTTTTTTTATAGTATCTTGCAATACACTTATTATTTTGATTCAAGTCTTTGACATATTGCAACTTATTATTACATTTTATTACTTTAATTACCACACATACAAATGCAAGAGCCCTCTGGTCTTTAAAATCTGAAATATTTTTCAGCCATTGTGGAAAACAAATCTGTACAGCCTATTCCCATTAAATGTAAAAATCCATTTTTGGCATCAGAATATTGGTGCAATATTGTGATTTAAAATACACTGTATCTAGTTTCGCCCCGAACGCATGTCAAGTCTGATGTCATGGACCGTGTTTCCTACCTCTTCTGTTCCTCCTTATTTTGAAGGAGGATCCTCTACCCTGCCTCACTGGGTCTTGCTCTAAAATATTTCCTCAATTGCTTGCAACAGCAAATGACTTTATGCTACATGCATGGTTCATTCCTGATGGATTATAGGGAACATATGGATTGGACTCTAATGGTTATTGTGCTTCATGAAGCACCATTAAGTAGATATCTGGGAGAAAGTGCAAGAACCATTAGGACATGCATATGTGTAACATACACACAAGAGCACTGAACTGCATTGTCTGTAGCTTCAGCATAGCTTTGCTAGCCCTGTATACGTGTGTCCATGCGTAGGCTCTCACCATGGAATGACAGTCCCTCCCCTCCTCTCACCACTTTAGTGATTTTGAATATGGTGGCAGAAAACGAAGCAGGCCTCACTGGTTGGATGTCACTGGTGCTGTCTGTAGCGGACTCCGGCTGGCGGGGGGACGTTGACACGATCCGGACTGCTGCCATTGCCAAGCTGTGTGTCCACCATAGTTCTTACTGTGCGTTTTTGGAGCAGCTTTCTCAAACAGCCCACATTGACAGTCCTATCAGTTTTTTCTTCAACTCCAAGGTGCAATGTAGTGAGAGCAGGATGAATGTTTTCTGTCTATGTTGAGAATGCAGTCCACATCAGCCGTTGTTTCACTGGCAGTGACTTTCAATGGGTTTCACAGTATATGGAGTAGTACTGTGCACACATTAACCAAACGAAATGGATGGAATCAGCTTATAGTGTATTAAACATTTGTTAGGCTGTTAGCAGACCATTTTGGATGACAATGCATCAGCTCTTTTGCCAAAAAGAGAAGTATCTTAATATTATCTGCCACATAACTGTGACTTCCGCAGCTTGCCAGATTTTTCTTAGCTCTTTTTTTCTTATTAGTTTTATGGGTACATTTATTGACAATTAGATTTTTCTCATCTTTCATTTATTAGGGCCAGGTTTCATATAAAAATCAGTGATAAGACACATGAAGGCATATACTTTTATAGTTATTTTAGATTTTAAGTTTAAAGTTTCGTATAAATAATGTCTCAGTGCTTCATGAGCAAAAATGAACTGTTAGTTATTAAAATTTAATCATTTATTTCTTTTCCTTTTGCTAAATAAAACTAGACCATTTCATAGACCATTTTATAATTATTACTCGGAGTGGTTTCACTGCAAGTGTGTATTGATCATTTAAATAATACATTTTTAAATAAAGTTTGCATGGTAATGGCATTTTAATGAGCAGATAGAGAACACTGTTATAATAAAATTCTAAGTAATTATGACTAATTACATGGCAGCAAAGTATGCATTCACTGCTTGATATCCTAGAGGCGAATTCTGCTTTTTGACTTCTGGGCCCTTTATAACCTAGCTGAGGATGTCAAAGCTCAGCTCCTCAGACATGCACTTACATTTTACATTTGGCAGACACGCTTATCCAGAGCAACTTACAATTTCAATCATGTTCCAGAGGTAGGTGAATGTTGTGTTAGGAGTCTTGCCCACAGACTCGTATTGGTTTAGCACAGAGCACTTACCCAGATGGGGGATTAATCTGCATTCCTCTGTAGAAGAAGTAGAAATGTTACCCACTACACTACACCAACCACTCACATCACCCACTTTATTAGAAACACCTGCCTTGCTGCTGCACTCGCTGACCAGTTTATTAGGTAGGCATTTTATAGGTGACAAATCACAGACCATACCTAGCTGTTGCAGTGCACCCCATTTGTAAGCCTGCTCAGTTTCAACATTTCAACATTCAACACTGGTCAGTTTCCAATGAATATTTCTGAGCAGATTATCTGGTAGAAGACCAGAAAACAGCGACATGGACACAGTTGTGGTAGTGTAGCAGGCACAGCAGTGCTGCTGAAGTCATGTGTTAGTTTCATTGCTGGGTTGAGAGTGATTTGCCACCAAAACATGTCTATTATACAGCAGTTCTGTGGTCATTAAACTGAGCATTGATTGAGTTGAAGGATGGATACAAATTGTAGAGTAGCCTCTAACTACATCTGTAAGAGGTTTCTAATAAAATGAGTGGTATGTACATATGTATGTTTTTGTTTCTAAAGAGAGATTTTTTGTTTTTTATAGACTAATTTTCCTTAATTTTTAGCTGTCAGAGTTTTTCCTGAAACTCCTCATACTAGCTAATTTTCTACCACCAACTTCCGAAACCAAGTAAACTTAAAGGGGTCTATGGGTCATCAGTTTAGAGTTATCTAGGGCCCAAAAGGGAAAAACATAATTCTCCTTAAAGGTCTTGCAAATTACTGGATACTGGTACTATTGGATGTGCTTTGTTTAGTACTGTGGATTTTGTTTTGTGAAACTAAACATCATAGACTGTTTTTGCAATTGGTTAACATGTTTCTTCATTTTATTCGATTAAACCTGTAGCTTGCCTTTTACTTTTCACATTCATTCTTACTAAAAAAAAACACATACACAGAATAATGCAGTGTGTAAGAGTATCCTTATTCGTCTTCAGAATTGGGCATCATTTTTGTGGTTCATTGTCTTAAGCACTGGTGCCTCTGTCCTCTATGGTATAGCACTTGTCGTTTTCTGCTACAGTATTAAACAAAGTGCTTGTTGTCTCCTTTTTCTATAATGGGCCACTAATATATATTTTAACACCAAATTACAATATTCTTTGTCAAGGTTGTTGTTTGTTTTTAAATCCAGTGTACTGTGTGGGGATGGACCAGTGGTCAACAACTACCTGTATGCTTGTTAATGTTAGACCAAACCGGAAATATATGTGTAATTTATAAATCTCAACAACATGGGGTTATCACAACAATACGTAATCTTGTGCCTGGTCAATGAAAATGTTATTGTTTTGTTATACCTGTAAAATATGAATATTCATAAGCAGATGTTTTATGGTGGAATAAGGGTGGATCATTTCCTAGTGACCCTGGCAACCCTGTATGAGGTTTTGGAGTTGTTTTTTTTTTTTTAATGATTTGTTTTTGTTAAAATATTTTGTGTAGTGCATAAAGGATTCTGTAAAAGTGCTATAGACTAGAGCAGAATAAATGGTAATCAATACATGTTTTGATATACATGTTAATAAAAATCAATATGACCCATTGACATTTTGTGGTAATTGGTCAGAAACAAAGTCTGACCTTTTCTGGAGGTCTGGTAAACCTTGGGTGGTCTTCTGCTAATCAGTGTCTGTAATACTGTGCAGTCATAAATGTTTGAATATTTTATTTGTAATAAAAACCTTTTTTGTCACTGCTTTTAAAAAATAATTGTAATTAACTGAAAATAAGAATGATTGATTGATTGATTAGATATTACGATGACACTAACACCTATTGAAACTGTTGCAAGTCTTTATTTCATGTTCTTAGTCCATAACACATTAGATTTAATCCTCAAATTCAGAACAAAGCAAGAGGTCACTATAGTATTTGTCACATGTTACTGGCTTTCATAGATACAGTTATTTCTTCAAATATCCTCTCTGGATGAGTCCTCTTTGAAACAATCTTGTCTGAAACGGATACAGGGGATATTCTCTGAAATACAAATTTATTTACTGCTCTTACTTGCAAAATACACTCTACTACAAAGCTTTATTCTTGAGGGGGAAAAGTATTTCATTTATTCTACAGCATGCTGATTACATTAAAAACAATTATGTTTAATTTCATAATCTGAGTCATATATGCAGGTGTGTGTATATTACATGTCACCTTCCTCAAAAGCAGTGGTAATCCTAAACACTATATTGAATAAAACAAAGTACGTAAAGTCAAAGTAGAGTCTTGTACAGAAACCTCATTACCACATGTCCGTATTTGGGTCAGATTATCATTTCTTACGCAGACACAGGAAGGAAAAATCCCAGGCTGGCAGTGCTACAGATTGTAACCCTAAAAGGGAGGAAAACCTCTAATCCCAGACTGAACCAGCAACTTTGATCATTTTTTTTTGTTTTGTTTTGGGTTTTTTTGTTTGTTTTTTAAGATCACTACGTCAGGAGGACTCCTGAGAGTTTGGATTGACTTTCACTTGCAAGTACCGTATGATTACGATGATGATAAAGATCATCACTGTGTATACCATTTAGGCAGGAGAGGCACCTGATCTCTGTAGGCCCTAGTAGTGATCCATTGCTTTGGCAAAATCACCAATGCAATTCAAATTCAGGCAAACGGGTGAGGGGATTCTAGAAGAATATTACAGAAATTTACATTTTTGAATTGTGAATAAGATGAAAAAGAGCAGTGTATAGTTATTGAGTCTTAGCTTTAATATATAATGTAATATATCTGTTGACGGTGGGGGTTAATATATTAAAAAACCTCTGCTGTACTTTATCTCTACCTACCGTAAAAAGTGGAGTTTTAGAACAGACCACAGTCTTTGAGATTCTCTTTGATGATTATGTCAGTCACAGCATTGAACACAATTTCAACATTCTTTGTGTCAGTAGCACAGGTCATGTGTGAGTAAATTTCTTTAATCCCTTTCTTCATGTTCAACTCTTCAAACTGTTTCCTGATGTAGAGGCCGGCATCATCATATGTGTTTGGACCTGCATGGAAAGATGAGTCCATTCAGTGAAGTCTGGTTGTGACTCTACAGGTAACATGTTAGATTCTAGCTGGTGTCTGCTACTACTTATCCCCAAAATGTTCCCGCTTGACTGTCCCTGCCTTTGCCTATTGCAAGTTGCTTTAAACAAAACCCCTAGCTAAATGACTAAACATCAGAAGTTGGATTTTCTCAGCAAGGTAATTGTGGTCAAAAAAGAAAGGATTCAAAAAGGCTGGCGATCCAAGAGACCTCAATCAAAGATAATTAAACAAAAGAGCCAGAACACCGAGAGGTCTGTATTTACCATCGTATTCAGGGAAGCAGATGCTGAGGTGAACTTTCTTGATCTTCTCTTCAAAGAGATCTTTCTTGTTGAGGAACAGCACGATTGAGGTTGTCGCAAAGAACCTGTGGTTGCAGATGTTGTTGAATAGATGGAGACTCTCATGCATGCGGTTCTGGAAATTGAAAGACAAAATTGGAGTCAGTAAATCCTGCTTTGGCAAAGCATGTCAGAACAGGTTCGGGTGCCATTGGCTTGAAGTAAGTCATTTTCAGCCTTTTATATGGTCCTCTACATGCAAACATGCTTAATGATGTTTCAGATATTTGGTGATCAGTGCATGAAAGATGACAGAGAACTATATTTCTCCCCCCTTCTCCCAAAAGGAGGTTATATCAGGCTAGACCTGAGCTACGTTTGTTTGTCTTATAGTGTGTAAGGGCATGCACCCAAACGTTGACCTGAGACATGTGACAAGTAAATGTACGCACCACCTCGTCATCCTCTACTAACACCATGTCATAAGCGCTCAAAGCTCCACAGAAGATAATACAGGTCACACCCTCGAAACAGTGGATCCATTTCTTTCTCTCCGACCTCTGGCCACCCACATCGAACATCCTGGAGTGAAAAGAAGGCAATTGGCAGTGCATAAAATTGTTACTTGTAGGAGTTAGCTGGGAAACAGCATATTATCAGCATGTACTCAATTTTTTGATGAGGTATTTCTTTTAGGAAAGCTCACTCGATGCTGCATCACCTTACTCCATATGTGGCCAGAACTATTTCCTTAAGAAGATTAGGCAGGTGATGCTATTCTGAAGATGTCCATCTGGCCCACCTGAAGTGCAACTCTTTGCAGGAGAATTGCTCCTCGATGATGCCAGTGGTCTTGACTCGAGACCTCAGCACATCCTGCTCTGTGGGGATGTAGTCAGGTTTACACAGTCTGTCCATGTCACTCAGGTAGCTGGAGGGTGGTCATCTGAGTTAGTCAATAGACCCTTTGTACCACAACACTGATTTACAAACCTGTTAGTGAGCTTGCGTGCTGTAGGAATGTCATTAGCATGACAGGAGAGGTCTTTCCAATTAGGATGTCATAAGAAGCCATGTGGCTAAACATTTTACCAGCAGCAAGCCAATAATAAATCTCCATGACAGCATGCTTGTCACTCACTAGCCAGCGGAGTCGTTGAGCTGGTACTCGGCGGATCTCTCGAAGGCCGCCTGCACTCCTGTGTCCTTCCACAGCCTCTTGATGACCTCTGCAAGATCATTCGGCATGGTGCCATCTTCAGTGGAGTCCGCCAGGTTCTGCAGTTTCTGCCCATCTTCCTATGCAGTGGTAAAGCTGGTGTAAAGCTTCATGAAAGAATTGCATGCAAGGTTATTACCATTTGGTAATACCTTGCTTGATATGTGTGCATACCTATTCATCAGCATTGTTTCTTTGTATTTTATCACACAGTGTGTCTGTCCACTGCATTCACGGGTGGTGGTGGATGTTTCTGTATGTGTGTTGGAGTTGAGAGGCAGACCTGTGAGGCTGGAGACCCGTAGTTGATGCCCAGCATGTCCATGCCTCTGTTGAGGGCCAGAGCAGACTGCAAAATGTTCCCGTATATGATTGCTTTAAACGCAATTTGTTCTTCTTTCGTGTAACCACCTTGATGGAGGATTCTGAAGAAGAGCAAAAATGAGCATCAGCTTCCACAGGTCAACTTAATTCAATCCTTGTTATCAGAATGTTTCACTCCCACTTACTGGCATATGTATAAAATGGAGCAAGTGGTCTTTTACATGGAAATGAGGAAAAGTTAAGAGTAATAATTCTGAAAAGTGAGCAATGCTGTTAAATTCTAGATTCAGGAATAAAGCTAGTGTTACTAATTTATTGCCATCTGGTGGCCTTGGCTGATAATACACGAACTTCAGTAGCAAGCCGGATGTGTTTTTTGGTATAATTACAATGTCTAATGCCTGCAGAGAATGTGCTGCTCATAAGTACATTATATATAATTTTCAGTATTTTCTACGCACTTCATCTGCTTTACAATGGTGCTCTTCCCTGACTCACCAGCACCTGCAGAAAATAGAATTAGACATGAGTCAGCAAAATCCCATAATGCAGTGTCAGAATTTTCTTTTTTTTTTATTCATGCCTTTCATAAGATAAGACCTTTATATATATATATATATATATATATATATATATATATATATATATATATATATATATATATATATATAAGACCTCTGACATTACATATGTATGTGTGTATATATATATATATATATATATATATATATATATATATATATATATATATATATATATATATATATATATATATAAAAAATATATACACATGTGAATATATAATGTATGTATGTAATGATCAGTAATGACAATAGTAAGGTCAGATGTAATTTCTCATTAAGCCTTTAAAGGAAAAGGAAGCTTCTATAGCCTGCCAGATGTAGGTCCGGAGAAAGATTCGCTAACCTGCTTATTAAATGCCCTAATTGGATTTATGTTATAAAAAGCCTCTCAGGAGATCAGTGGCATTCTGATTCTTTTGGGCACCTCTGTCAGGCCAGGTCAGGGGTGGGGCATCTCCCAGGTAACTGTCACTCCAAGATGACGATAGCCGTGGTGCTAAGAGGACCTGCGTCACTGCAGGTGCGACTCTGACTGCTCATCGGCTTACTTCACCATCCAGATTAGCTGGGAAATGGCTTCCCACAGCCTGACTTGCATACACAAAGACCCAATACTGTAGCTCTTGAATATGTCTTAATTAAGAAAAAACTTGGCATTTCAACTGTTGCATATCAGCTGTGTGTAACGAGTGTACCTTGTTGTTGTTTTTTTATTGTGAAGTGCTGAAGTTAGATATGGCCTATTTAAAGCCATTAAGTCACAGACAAAGCCTAGGCTTTAAAATGATCTGATGCACAGATGGCTCACTTGCATGTAATAAGGCAGATGTGCAAATACTCAGACTTTTGTTGTGGATTACACCATTGAGACCGCAAGGCTGAATTTTTCTTCTTACTAGTAAACACATGTTGATGGATACAAATGCTAAAGTGTGTGTTCCTCTTTCTTTCTTGCTCAGTTGCTTGTGCACTGGTGGTCCAATCGTCTCTTTTGCCAAATAAGGCTGTATAGTTTTTTCCCCCTTCTTTGTTCAGCAAGGGCTTGAAAACTGCAAGATGCAGAAATGCAATCACAGCCAGTGAAATGGGTGTCAGAGAGCATATAGTCATGTAGAGAGCAGGTAGATCCTCACCTTGGGCTTCTCTGTCCTGCATGCTTTCTTCTTTTTTCTTAACACTCCTCTGCACATTGCTTAATACATTGCCTTTTGTATCCAGACTGATATCTTGAACACTATTTTCATTATCTACCTGACCGGAAAGGATGCGGTTTACCTATATGAGCTTTCTGATCACTCTGTTCTTTTCTCCATTTTTTTCCCCCCAAGAATGTTTATTTGATAAACAAATTGATTTTAAGTAGGAAAGTAGACCAGTATTAATTTTAATTGATATTGGGTTTGTGGGATCGGGGCTAAACACGATCTTAAGAGGATCTTGTCTTAAATCATCTTGAGTAATTGGATTCTCTTCTCGCTGACAAAATGCCATGGGCCTTCAGGTTGTGATCTCCTAAGCAGACATCAATTAAATTGCAACACCAAGGTGCCTTGCTATCTGTGGCCTTAAGTCAGTCAAGACCTCAAAAATCTTGGAAACCAGTCACAGCACACTGTGAACCAAAGAATTTGAAGTATAATTTTTATGCTCATAAAATTGGTGCATTATGTAGATATAAAATGTATACCAAATTCCTTAATTACTGACCTAAAAATTGTAAATATTAGTTAATGTGATAGTAGGTTACAAGACAAAAAACAACAACAACAACAAAACACACCTTTGAGGTCTGCCCAGAGTAAAACGTTCATGTGTAGTTGCTGTGTTATAACATCTCTCAAAGGAATAACAGATCCTCTCTAAAAATGCCAGATGTGATTAAAAATATCAAAATTAGGTGACATCTAGGTGTCTTAAATTCTCACTGGAAGCAGATTGGGTGACTAATAAATCTCTTAAACCTCAGTCTGTGGCACTGGTGCATGTTTCACTAGTCCTTCAGATATGGATTACTCCAAAACTAAACTATGCTTTTTGATGTCCCTTTATTGAAAATCCTATGTAATCCAGGGCTGAAACCAGTCTGTTTGTGCTTGGAAAAAGGTGAAATCTTAATACAAAAATCAAGCATCTTGGAACTTTCAATGTAGCTTCAGTTGTTATCTAGACTAAACAATTAAATAGTGATTATCTCCAAACATTTTGGTTAATCAATTTTTAGTTTGAATTCATCAGGCCTCAGATCTCTATTGTACTCAATTTCATTGTTTTCTTATGCAAATCTTACTTGATAACAACATTTCTAAATGACGCTCACTGATGCCTCAGCACTGAGAATGTGTCAAGCTATACTTAAGAAAATTTCCAAGTCTCATACAGCCGTGACTTCAGAAGAAATTTGCTAGTGGCTGTCCTAACAGTTGTTGTGACACGCTCTTACCCAGGAGCAGCAGCTTGACCGTCCTCGCCTCCTTGTCTGCATCCTCCTGGAGCTGCTTCTCCAGCTCTTTGGATCTTTTTGTCATCTCCTTTTCCTCAGCACTCGCTCCGCTACCCATGTCTCTTCCACTACCCCTTTGCTGTCTAGCACCCGCAAATGAGGAATTTTGCTGGCTTGCTCTGTGTTCTACCGACCGCACAATGCCACCGCAATCTCCTCTGCACTCCCAATCACTCGATGGAGGGAGGATTGTGCAAAGTGTCTGTAACCTGCTTTTGGTGTGGCTAACTCACCCTCGAATCCCCTTGAGATGAACAGCTGTATAGAGAGTGATTGTAAAGGGATGAAGTGAACTGCAAGACCATCCTTCCTAATTCCTCCCTGTCAAGCCTAATGCATTGGTTCACGGTTTTGCTGACCTTCTTGTCTAAAGCAGCCAATCCAATTAGCTTGACTACCAAGGGAATGAGTGAAAGAAAGAAGTAAAAAGCCATTGTGTTTTGCATGAATGATATTGTGGAAGACCTTGTGCTCAATACCTTTGATAAATGATGGTAACTTTCATAGGTCAGTGAAAATTGTTTTATCCTAATGAGGACATACAAGGAAGTCTGACCCTAAGTATCTCAGACCTTCACAGAGCTCTATAGCTTTGAGGAACAGCAGTGGTACAACCAGGGCAGTTTGTGGGTGGTAAAGACTTTTGCAGGTCAGATGTTCAGAAGACGGAAGAAACACTATCCAAAACGCAGGATGTGACCAATATGGCAGGTCATGTTCTAAATATACTCAGCCTGAACTTCTCATGTAAACATTAGAAATACGGCTGCTGTCCACTAATACAGACAAATAATTGTACCATTCCCCTAATCAGAAATTATATCCTTTTGTCTTAGTTTCAGAACAGTGTCAAGAATAAGGGATAAATTATATTTTTATATCCATAATTATAATTATATCCGTTTCTTGTTCCCAGCCAATCTTATTAAGGTTCTCTGGTATGGACCTCAGCTCCAGAACGTATCCTTTCAGGACTGCCAAGGTCTAGGACTTTCTAAGACTGTAGTTTGCATTCCAAACTGCTATGCTTGCAATAGACAGAGGTTTCTGCAGTCTTTAAAGTCACCTTGCAAATGATGGCTACTAGAGTAACATAACTTTATTTGTTCAGCTACGTGCAGGTAAAGCAGACTGTGACCTGATGTCCAAGTACTCTGCAGGATGTCAGTGTGTGATGGCTGCAGATACCATGGTTGGGCCAGACGGCAAGTTCAAATCAACTGAGAACTGAAGTCTGGTGAGGCAGTCTACACTCAGCACTGATGCTCCCTATTGACCATATTCAGCCCCACCCAATTTAAGGACGTGGCTCTTCTGCATTTTTGTCTCGTAACTTCCTGCTGACGTTACTCATTAATAGAAACCAGTTTCCAAAATGGGATCAATGAGGGAGCACTCATATTTTATTTTACAGGAAAATGGTTTAACATAACAGCTTCTCTCTAGCTGTGTACACAACATGAAAAAGTGGCCAGAAACATACAGTGACTGATTGGTGTCAGTGAACTGAAACACCCTTTTAAAAATAAATTAATTTATTAAATAGTATCTATTCATGTTATCGTATTATAGCATCAGGAAAAAGAGTCGCAAGACTGCTTTAGAAGGCTCTTTATAAAAACGTATCCAGTAACAAAGATCACATGCAGCAAAAATCAGAAACTGGCAACCAAGGGAATGGGTATGCATGATTCAGGCTGAATAGCCTTGGTGAAAACTGATCAGAGAGATAATGAGAAAAAGAGGGCGATGATCTGTTCATGGACTACACAGTAAGGCCTCTAACACCAGAGGGAGCTACAGTTTTAACAACACAACTGTTTATACACTATTAACATGAATGAATTCGTTGAGGAGTGAAGCTCTGGATCTAAAGAATCTCAGGACTGCATTATTTGTTTATTTATTTGTTTGTTTGTTTGTTTGTTTGTTTGTTTGTTTATCCTACATAATAATTTAAGAAGAATTTAATTGCTCTCAAAATGTAATTTAATTGGTAACCTTTTTTTTGCATGACTTAGATGTATGTCTTAGATGTATAATGTCTCCAATAACACAGTGTACATTATATTTAATTGCCTGATAAAGCATGTTCTCTCTTATGTTCCTGTGTCTCAGTGCTGACACTCATGATCTCAGTAATGGGATTATCTATCTATCTATCTATCTATCTATCTATCTATCTATCTATCTATCTATCTATCTATCTATCTATCTATCTATCTATCTATCTATCTATCTATCTATCTATCTATCTATCTATCTATCTATCTATCTATCTATCTATCTATCTTTACAGCTAGCCTTTCAGTGTTAAGGGGTATACAATTAGATATGAGCGAGAACAATGCCTATATAGGTACTATATCTGTTGGCATCTACATATCTTTGGTCAGCACCCCATCAAGCCACAGACCCAGTGACCAGTATTAATATTAATCATTCTAACAACAACCATCCATCACTGCTAAATATATTTTATATAACAAGGACTTAAGAATTTTTCATTTGGAGCCTTACTGAGTCCAACATGGTTTATGCAATTTGAGAGTCCAAGTGCACAGATTGCACCCACAGATCCAAGGTTCTGTCTGTGTCCGAAACCAACCCCAGTTCGGCAGGTTCACGCTGCTCTTCGGAGCTTCAAACTCCATCCAGCTTTAAGAGGCCATCTGTCCTGACCGGTGGCATGGACCAGTGAACCGGGCTGCTTCTATGGCCCTGCCTGCTGGCTGACTCATTTGAGCACTCGGCTCTGTGCCCATTTCCCACACCTGCAGTGAGGGGAGCATTCGCTGGTCCTGAATGTACTCCTGCGTCACTGAATGTTCATTGCCACTGAATGTCCTCCTGCATCACCTAACGTTCACTGCTTAGTGCTGCATCACCGCAGAGAGTGCAGTCCTGCTCTTAAAGAGCTGGTGTGCCCACTCTTACGAGCTGTGGTATTTTAATTCAGGGGCGTTCCTATGACCCAGCCCTGCTGTTGCCAGGGAAACACAGGAGTGACAGCATGCTTGCAGCGTACGCATGCCTTTGTGGATGATAGGGGGCAGGGGAGGAGCCAGTGCACCTTATCTATATTGGAATAGGGGGACTCTCTCACTCTGGAACATCCCACTCTGCCTCCTTACTGCATTGAAATCGTCTGGGCACTCACTCTCTCTCTCTCTCTCTCTCTCTCTCTCTCTCTCTCTCCCTGTCTCTTTCCTGTTCTCACTCTCACTCTCTCTCTCTCTCTCTCTCTCTCTCCCTCTCCCTCTCCCTGTCTCTTTCCTGTTCTCACTCACTCTCTCTCTCTCTCTCTCTCTCTCTCTCTCTCTCTTTCTCTCTCTGTCACGCTGTCTCTTTCCATTCCTCTATAGCTGTGCTTGCTCAGTAACATCTCCTCGTTCTGCATCTAAACACAGGGCAAAATGACGTCCAAGCTGCCGTCTAGCAAGCCGAAGCCCACGTCCCCCTTCAGGAAGAGGGGGAGTCTGCAGTATGCTGCCAGCACAGGTAAGACCCATAAGACCCAATGGGGAGTGAGGGGGTCTAAGATGAATATCTGGATAGATATTTTGATATTTTATATGGCTCAAGGAAGCTTGCACATAAATAGAGATAGGAATAATGTTTGGGAATTCTGCCAGCGTAGCTTCTATGCTGTCATGTGACTGTTTTTTTAGACACGGTGTGAAGGTGATACTTGCAGCAGGCCGTATCTGTGCACTTCAACGTGACAGATGATTGACCTGTTGATTAGAAGGAAATATTTGCTCTGCTGAGATGAAAATGTTGTTTGGCCCATTACACTACACCTGCTGAGAAAAATAACATCAGTACGTAAAGAAGCAAGCAAATGAAGGGTGCTGTTTGTATTTTGTAAATGACAAGAACTCTCACTTAAATTGTTATAAAAGAAAGAAAGAAAGAAAGCATCTTGGTAGAAATGTAATAAGTCAGTAACAACTGTTTTTGTTTAGACTCTTTCTGATGTTACAGAATAGTTAGGTCAGGTATGCCTGATATGACTGCTAACATACCATGTCTGACCTACCACATGAGGATGCTCACATTGCAATTGATAATTGATAAATGACATAATATAAACCATATGATAGTGAATCACATCAACCTGAACTCTTTTTATAAATAACCTATGTTATCTTTACACCAGTTAGACATCAAAAAAGCCGTCAATTCAAATCAGTTTCTTGCCATATGTCAACATATGCTTGTAGAACTACATCTTAAGATTTCACACAATCCAGCAGCAGCATCGTTTGTGCTCAGAAATGAAAAAGTAACACAGCAGCCGTTCTGTCCCCATGGTAAGTCACGAAGAAAGGATTAACACCGCTAATCTAGGCAGAGCATAATCATATTCCTCTGGCTGCATTCATGTTCGTGAATGAGATGTCTGCAGCCCTAGGTGTGAAGTATCAGATACACCTTTGCAGTGGAGTGATTAGCTAAGGCATTAGCATGAGCAGGTGGTATCTGAAACATGTGGAAGACCAAATCTGCTGATTTGACACCTTTGGCTATGTGATTGTTTCTAAGCAAACTGTTTTAAACCAATCTTACAGAAAAGAAAATATACTGAGGGCAAATGCATTAAATGTGTTTCTTGCAGAAAAGAACTGAAACAAAATGTACTTAACATCTCTCATAAAAGAGCATGTTATTATAACCACATATTATTATGTGCAAACTGTTTAGTGAAGCATTTAGGCAATTAACACCCACCAAACAGTCATCAGCACTGTGCTGATTGGAGCGTAGGAGGCTCCTCGCCATTGTGTGATTACAACATGGCTGGCCTGACAGCTTAATAGCTCCGGTACTGTCTAAGGACAAAACCCAAAGTGGACTGCAATAACTGAATTGAGGAATAAGGTGGACAAAATGGTTCCTCTCACTAGGCCACAGGCAAAGGAGGCAGTGTTCAATGCAATTGAAGGCAGAACTTTCTGATGAACACTACACAGCTAAATAAAATATAAAATATAAACAAAATTGTTATAGGTATCGGAGGCACCACATATAAATAATTATTTAGAAGGGCTTTTGTGAATGTTAAAGGCTTTGCCAAGACACAGAAAATGTATGGTATTCAAATAGATGCCTTCAACTCTGCGTTGGTGTCTGGTCTTGTACACCACACACTGCTATAATGACACCTTCTCAGACCTGCTCTCTTCTACTTTTCACTTTCTGCTGAACCCAGAAGTTGCCATTAGTGCACTGAGCATCATGGTGGAGAACCTCTCCATCTAGCTTCTTCGCAATGTCTCCCAGCCTCCATACACCAGAACTCAGTGGCTCTATATTCATTGGTAACCTTTGGATTTTGACCCCTGTGAGAGTCACTTCCTGCCCTATTGGTTCTAGGAGAGATGGAAGTTTTAAACGGCTCTTTCACAAACTACCAACAGCTTTCATATTATTTTCGACTTCACACTCTGCTCTCATCACAGCATCTACCAGTCCATATATTTCTGTTCAAAAGAAAGTCCTGGATTACATACAAGAGGTAAGAACCAAATGAAGACCTGTCATTCCTCTTGATCAGATTATGAACCTTTTCCTTATTTTAGTGCTGGAAGGTTTATTGATCAGTAGCTCATTATGAAAGTTCTCAGCAAAATCTTTCTATACTTATTTATTTGTTTAAATAGTATGCAAGGTCACAGTTCTAAGTATAGTAGCCTTGTTAATAAACCCAGTGTTCAGTTTGCTGAAATTAGTGATAAAATGATTTACCTATAAACTCTCACTCTACCACAATAATAACAATGTTGGTGCTGCAACCCTTTCTCCATCTTAGGGGTCTCAGTTCAGCGTTCAGCAGTTGTTACTCAAGCACTATATTCCTTGGGGCTAGCTCTCAATCACAGGTTAGATAAAAGTGTTTGCTTTCTAGAGATGTGCTGGCAGTCACCTCAGAATGATTAAATTGTTCCTGTTGCCTGTATCTAGTACAGTTTCCCTTTGAGACATGCAGGAGACGATGCCTATACTCCACTGTGATTACAGACCTTCCTTTAAGCAGAAGGATTTTCTCATAAGGCCTTTCTTTTATTTTGGAGAACCAAACTTAGTTAACTTAAACATAGTTAAGTGAGGTGATCATATCAGTTAATCTTATAAAAAGAGGAAACTGCATAAAATAAGTGTCCATTTATTTATTCATTTTATCCATTAATTAATTTGTTCAATCTTGTTTTGAAGAGCAGGGAAAAGCATGATTATTTATTATCTTATGTTCAGTACTGCATATCATCAGTTATAATGATGAAAAATGCTAGTTTTATAGATGTTTTTTATGTATATAAATGTTATATTATGGTATTGCAGTGTATATTTTATGTGACAGTAATATCAATGTTACACAATGATACAAGAGCTCCTGTAGGTACTCAGTAGGCCACTGTGGAATCTCTGCAGAGCAGCCAGGCTTTGTTCACACAGTGCTGTCGCCAGGACCAATTAGTCTTTTATGTAACCATGGTGATATTTACACAAAAAAATGATGAAGAAGTGTAAAATCTGCAAACGTGTGAATAATTGATGTAGACTGCAATAATGCATAGCAGTGGGAAAGAGTCTGAATTGCTGAAAAACAGGGAAAGTGGTCTGGCGTGTAACCATTAAAATATATATTAATCTATACATATGTTTTAATCAGCGTGGATGCAAAATACCACATTATTAAAACATTTTTATATGTAAACACTTTGATGACAACAGATTTATTTCGGCGACATCCACAAAAAAAGTGTATAATGCCTGCAAGAGATTCAGTGCTTTATATCAGCGGGGGGGGGGGGGGGGGGGTCATAGAAATTAGTCATGCCGGTGTACAATGCTTGTTTGTTGACAAGCAAATATTATTGAACTGTCTTCTGCATGCTGGGAAGTCTCTTTTTCAGCATTAGCACAGTCATCAGAATGCATCATAGAAAATAGAGGGGGACTGAAAAACTAACAGAGGGCATTTCTAACCAAAAATGCACAAGGGATGCTGTTAAACTCTCCCCTACCCTCAGCAGTGAAGTGGTACGGTCCAGCTGGGTATCAGAGATATTTAAACAAAAAGGGAAATGACAGAAGCTGGATGAGGGCACTGGCAGGAACCAGGAAGAGGAGAGGGGGGAGTGGATACATCGACCCCATCAGCTGTGTTTACTGTATGTATGTATCTATGAGGGACAGATCCAATGGCAAGCCTGTGTGAGTGAGCAAATGAAATTAAGTATTTTGTTGTAGATATTTGGTTTCAGAACGCTTGTGTGGTGTGGCTGCATCTCTCTCTCTCTCTCTCTCTCTCTCTCTCTCTCTCTCTCTCTCTCTGTCTCTCTGCATGCATGTTATGTGTACAAGCATGTGTATATGTATCAAAACACAAACCATCATATGCAACACAATTATCAGAGTGCATCATAGAGTTTGAAGATATAGGGCAACTAAAACACTAAAACGAGGATATGCTCACTAAAGATCCACCACGGATGCTGTTAAACTCTCCCCTGCTTGTGCTCTGAAGTGGTATAGTCCGGCTGTGTGTCAGAGGTATTTAAATGTGAAGGGGAACGACAGAAGCTGGATGAGGGCACTGGCAGGAACCAGGAAGAGGAGAGGGGGGAGTGGATACATCGACCCCATCAGCTGTGTTTACTGTATGTATGTATCTATGAGGGACAGATCCAATGGCAAGCCTGTGTGTGAGCAAATGAACTTAAGTATTTTGTTGTAGATCTATGTTGTTTCAGAATGCTTGTGTGGTGTGGTTGCATCTCTCATTTTCTCACTCTCTCTCTCTCTCTCTCTCTCTCTCTCTCTCTCTCTCTCGCTCTCTCTCTCTCACACACACACACACACACACACACACACACACGCACACACTTTCTCATGTTGTGTGAAAAAAGAGAAACAGCCGAAAACCCAAGCTGGTTTGCAGAGTCCATCTCTTCCATGTCTCCTCAGCCAGGTCATATGTGCCTAGAGGGGACTCCTGCTCAGCACTCTCTCTGCTCCTCTCTTCCCTCCTTTTTTTTTTTTTACATATCACTTTGCTCTCCCCTGTTATTTATCTTTAAGCCAACAGCTTGGATGCTGTCAGCTCATGCTTTTTATCTGGAAGATATATTGTTTTTAGTGTGTGTGTGTGAGTGAGAGAGACAGAGAGAGTGAGAGAGTGAGTGAGTGAGTGAGTGAGTGAGTGAGTGAGTGAGTGAGTGAGTGAGTGAGTGAGTGAGTGAGTGAGTGAATGAGTGAGTGAGTGGAAAGAATCTATTTCGTACTGATGTTTATTGATTGATTTTCTGTTTCTGTGAAGGTGAGGAGGGTAGAGTTACACTGGCAGCACTGGAATAGCGTAACAGAGGATTTTGATAAGGCAGAGAGTTCAGGAAGAGAATACCTTTCATGCATTTGTGTGTGTTTGTGTATTTTAGATAAGAATAGAGTAGCAATCACACCCTGCTATCAAACCATGGGATTTCCAGGTGGTAAATGTGTGTTCTGATCACCATACCAAAGAGCCAGCTCTCTGACTCAACAACCAGAGCACACACTACCCTCTTCTTCTGGGGGTAATTGTCTCTGAAACATTGCCCTCTTCTTCAGCTAGCAACACTTGAGCTTCATACATTCTATATATCTCTCACACATCCACTTTCATGCAGGTCACCAGGGGTTCACACTGAAATCACAGGTGCTTTCTTTAATCATAAATGCTCCCAGTGAACTCATTTCTGACACAATTGTGATAAAGGCTGAGGACAGCAACCACGCCCTGCTGTCTAACCCGGAAGTACACATGTTCTCTGACCACCAGATCAAAGAGCCAGCTCTATGGCCCAGTAATCAGAACATACATTGGCCTTTCTGAGTGACGGTCTCTGTCACAATACCCTCTCCTTCAGTGACACTCACCATCACGGATAGATGGTGTCATGTTTAGAGACATAAAATATAACACAAGGAGGCTTGGCAGTCTGATTTTAAGCACTTTTCATCTTATGTTTAATCCTCCCAAAATGTTCCCAAAAAATTGTATTATATAGAAACAGCAGTGGTGTAAGTGTTTCCTCATTGCATGAATGTGAAAGAAAAACCTATTCAAATTAAACTAGCCTGCACAGTCAATTCAAGCTGCCTGTATCCCCAATGCAAAGCTGAACATTGCGGAAGCAACAGAGACAAGGAGCATCTATGGTGGTTGGTCTTATAATAAACACTTTTGTATAAACACTTTTTTCCAATGTATTGCAGAATGCAATAATGCAAAATGTATTAAAATGACTGTAACCAATGCAGATTCTGTAACAATGCAGATTCTCGGGAACTTTGTGGTAAATCACAGCAAATCGTTGATTAATGGAGATAAATTGTTGATTTGTAAGTACAGTTGGCCAACAGAGAGAACTGCAGAGACAGGATATCCTGTAATATTATCTAACAAGTGCAATATGTAATATGACTTGATATACAGTTCTAATTGGAGGCGTTATTGAAAAATTGGGCCCAAGGTGGTCTAGAGAATTTGTATTGATTCATCAGATGCAAGATAATGTCTTTTCTTTCCAAATGTTGGATTTATAGTGGAGAAGCCATCCTGTCTGAATGTGAATAGAACAGGGAAAAATGCAGAATCTAACAAACACCACAGTGCTACAAAGAGGCTGTACTGATTCAGTGAAAATTCTGTATCAGTGATGTATTACCCTCATCAGAATAATCTTACTATGGCTTGTTATAACAGATCTTACAGTATGAAGCCTAAGTCTAGACAAGGCATAATCTGATCTGTGATGGCAACTTCTTTTTTGAGCTAAAGACCTGGGGCTTGACTCTGTTTCCCCAGTCTCCTGTTTGATTTCAACAGCTCCCAGTTCCCTTCTGTATCCTCTGATACCCTAAAATATATATTCACAACTGAGATCTTTGCAGATATGCTAATTAGAAGTCTCATGACCAGGAGCTGTGTTTGATGTCTCTGAGGTTTGTGATGGGCTTTCACCATCCCTACATAGTTGAGTTTGCTGTTTTTATTGTTTTTTTTAACCTGGTGCCTTGCTGATTATGATTACAGTAGTTATGTTTTGTCCTGTCCACTGTGAGACAAAGAGCATAAACCCAGAACTCTCTTCACTACCCTGAAGTGACCCACATTACTATGAAAAGTAATGATTCTAACCTTTGAGCTTTTCCTTTCTAATACCAGCTGAACAATAAACTTCAGTTCAATAGTTCAGTTATGCAGAAAGATAGTGAATTGATTTGTTTACTGGTCCCTGTTCTGAGCAGTCTGAATAGTCTCCTTAACACCATGACACGAACTCAAAGTGCTCACCATTGACAATTTTGCTAAGCGACCTGAAGAAATCATCAGAAGCAGGGAACTGTGAGGTGATGCGAACTGTGCACTGATCCAAGACCTGTCACAGCTGCCTGCAAACCTTTCCTATTATTTATGTTTATAAGATAATTGTGATAACTGGTCTGACAGCCTGAGGCATAGTTGAAGATTATAAAATAGGCTTAAGAGCTTTTATGAATCAGTGGATGTCAGGGAGGATTATACTATAGCCTAAAATGCTTTGTTTGGTTTTTGCTATGTATATAGTCAGTTGGATCATTTTATCTCTGAGCTTTGCAATGATGTCATAGTGTCAGTAAAGGTGCACTATTAGTCGTGGAAAGTGCACTACTTGTCCATTCATGAGCTGTTTAAAAGCATGAGGCCAAAACTGCTTTTTCACATCAAACAGCATAACAGGTGACCAGTTTGCATCTAAAACAGTCAACATTAGAATTCAGAGGCTGAATTACAGTACTATTCCTTGAGATGCTTGTTTTAATGTTTACAGTCCACGGCAGGCCAGCCAGAGTGAGTGAAACGTGTGTTGCTGTTGTTGTTTTTTCCTGCCATTTGTTTGGTGATGGTGTGCGAGAAGGAGATGGGTGTTGTATAACCACAGAAGCTGCAGCACCAAATATAGCAGCCATTAAGAGATTAGATCATGTGTCTGTGTCCTCCACTGCAGCCAGACTGGGCTCAAAACTCATAGGCGCACACGAGCATTTTTGTACTTTCTTGTTCTTGCCATGTCCCACTAAAAATGTGCAAATGATATAATATGTGGAAGTACATTATGGGTATAATGCTAACACATAGCTGAGAGAAGAGGAAGAAAGTGATGGAAAGAACAGGCAGAGACAGAGAGTGAGTTTCCTCACCTGCTGTGCTTCTTTCTCCTCGTGTAGTCTGTTAATGAACTGCCACTGTCATAATTATCCTCTCCATCTGCCCTATAGCATCCACCCACGTGCTTAAGCAGATAACTGGTCTCCTCAAGGTCCTGTTATTACCCGTTCAATTAAACGACTGAGTGAAAACATTAGCAGTGAACAGCCAGTCTATAAGAAGTCCATTTACTGTGCTTTTCTGAATATCATTTAGTATTACTTTGGCTCAGGTTCCGCCTTCACAGTTATGTGCATATTGCTACACCACTACTTTAATGCACATCAGACTGTAAAGTTAAACAGTAAATTGTACTGCATCAGTAGTTAATGAATGCTAATTCTTCTGTGCATAAATGTATTTTGATAGTATGCTGTTGTGTTGTAAAGTATGTTGTGAATGAGCATACTCCTTGCTCAGCGAGAGTAATTACTGTTTAGGTCCACATGATCGGGGCAGTGTTCGGCTTTCAGACGGCGAGTGACTTCATATTGCGAGGTAAACCGAGGCCTGGTGGCAAACGACAGATTTAACAGACACCTGTGCTGAACAAAAGAGAAGGTGTGACTGAGAAGGTGTTACTAAATTGCACGCGACATTATGTGCAGCGCGGAAAGGATCCACTTTCTGACTGTGTTCTGATGTTTCCTTTGGCTGATCGTCAAGCAGTGGGTCTGGATGATTCTCATTCGCACCATTTTTCTTTAATCTGGCCGATATAACAGCAGTTTAACACACACACGAATTAGGAATTGAGGTACTGAATAGCCACCAAGCAAGAGGGGATGTTCAAAGCTACACTGAATATAAACAGCTACAATATTATGCCTTCAGTATTATTGCAGGTGTGCATCTTTAGAAGAGAGTTAAAAGCATGACATGGAAGTGCTTTGATACATTTCAGTCGTTATTGGTTAGTACATAACCAGAATAGAAATTTATAGAAAAGTATTATGCAGTGGTATATTAATGATAGAATACAAAAAAACAATACAGGATTATGTTGTCCATCACTCTAAACTTTGCAAATTATATGAATAATATATTTAAATATCTGATAAAGAAGATTTTTGAGGAATATCATTTTGAGTTTTAATGATTTGTCTCTGCAGCTGAGCTGGCTTTATTTTGTTGGCTGCCTTCAATCTGCCATCTGGTTGTCCAGAATAATTCCAGATCTGGACATGTGTGTGTTAATTGGTGGACAGCAGCTCCTGTGTCTCTGTGGCACAAGAGCTGCTTAAATATTCATCTGTGTCGTGAATATTTAATTCATTATGACAGTGTAGAAAGGCTGATATCACAAGGAGGGGCAGTGGAAGCCATACCACAGCTCAGAGGGGTGAGAAATAGTTCACACTTAATCTAGTGAAAGTATTTCCAAAAATAAAGTAGTGAGAACATACACACACACAATAATGGTCTTCCACCCAAATGTTCTCATTGTGCTTGAGACACAACACCTGTTGGCTAGTCTACAGTGTTTAACCCATTCTTCTCCTCTTTTGCCTCTTCTTGTTGGGGACAATAGTAATGATTACTAAAATGAAAAAGCAGTCTTTTCCACATTGTCCATGGGTGTTGCCATCACATGTAAACCTCTCTCTCTCTCTCTCTCTCTCTTTCTCTCTCTTTCTCTCTCTCTCTCTCTCTCTCTCACACACACACACACACACAGTATTAATCATTACTTTAATGGCTCAAAGGATTAGCTTTCTGTCACTCTCACCCTTGCTCCCCTTTCATTCCCTATCTTTACCACAATCTCTCTCTCTCTCTCTCTCTCTCTCTCTCTCTCTCTCTCTCTCTCTGTGTGTGTTAGATGTGCGTGGTGGCCATCATCTCCTAACTTCCCAGTATTCCTTGCCTGGTATCCCAGTAGCCAAGCACGGACCTGTTGACCTGCGGACTTCCATGGATGGCAAATACAAAGAAATTGCTGAGGTGGGTGACATAACCTTGCATTTTCTGGCTTGTCTTATCTTGCATAATAATGTATCATTCTTAATGTGTTTTTGTTTGTATAATGTGTGAATATTTTAGTGCGTTTACTTCTCTTAATTTGTGTGTATGTGTGTGTAGGAGCTGTTCTCGCGCAGCCTGGCGGAAAGCGAAATGCGAAGTGCTCCCTATGAGTTTCCAGAAGACAGCCCCATCGAACAGCTGGAAGAGAGGCGTCACCGGCTCCAGCGGCAGATAAGCCAGGACATCAAGTAAGACCAACCCTCCTGCCCTTTTACATGGTCGCTCTTAACCAGTCACAGATAAGCAATTCCCTGTCGTCACACAGGTATGAGCCTGAGATTCTCCTGAGAGCCAAGCAAGAATTTATGAAGACAGACAGCGCCTCAGATCTGGAGTGAGTTAGCTGTTTCCATGTGATTAGCTTGGAACACTTTGAGGTTTGCTGAAATCTGTTGAGGATCCTCGTCTTTCCCCGCTTATCTGTGTCCAGGCGCCTGAAGGAGCAGAACCAAGTGCCTGGCGACCTGTACCCAGAGCGAGAATTAATACCGGAGAGGGAGTACCAGCGAGTCACCATCTCTGGAGATGAGAAATGTGGAGTGAGTGAGATAGAACCAGAGGAAAAGCTTGTTTTTTTGTATTTTGAATGATAAAAAAAAAACAGCAGCAGATGCTGAGAGTATGGTTGTTTTGCTTAAATGGCAAAACATTACTGTAGCCAAATAGCAACATTCCAACCCTGTTCCTAACCCAGATTTATTGCAGATTTAATTAAGCTTCTGAGTTAAGTTCATTTATAATACTGTAACTGTTTCAATGATTTGACTTCATCTCAATTCTCTTCTATTCTCTAGGTCCCCTTCACAGACCTGCTGGATGCTGCTAAGTGTGTGGTGAAGGCTCTGTTCATCAGAGAGAAGTATATGACCCTCTCCGACCAGAGTTTCTGCACGACTACGTTGCGCTTCCTGCATGAGCTTGGAGACAAGCCTCTGGACCTGGACGTGTATGAGGACCTGCCCGAGGCCTCCGTAACTGCAGGTGAGTGAACTCGTTTGCTGTTCTGATGATGATGACAAGGGCCGAACATCTTTTGTGTATTTTGTGGATGGATTACTGAGTGACAAAAAAAAGGTAAGAAAGAAACACACTTCAAATTAAAAACTAAACTGCTGTTTCGTTCTTTGGACATTTTCCCCCCAGATGCCCCATTTCACCCCCCTGTATCTAAGACCCACCCCTACGAGGGTCTAGATCCTACAAGTTTGCCCCCGGATATGGGCTACAGCCTCAAAATGCTGGATGGCGTCATACATGTGTATACTCACAAAAGCAAAATAGAGAAGTGAGAACTCCTTCCTTCTGCCTTCACTTACTTTCACTTCATTAGAAACATGATGCACATTCAATATTTAAATATTTATTTTGTTCTGATCCTTATGATATATTTCCTGAATTGTGTCATTACCTAACTACTCTTAGGTACTGTGAAAAGTCTAGTGCTTTCCTACTTTTAAAACTTCTTATCATTGTTTTCTTCAGGGCCACGGAGCTAGATCTACCCTACCCAGACCTGCAGGAGTATATCGCTGACATGAATGTCATGATGGCTCTCATCATTAATGGGCCAGTGTAAGACACACCCAGGCTTAAGTGAATATGCATAGTCGTATTTTACACCTGAAGTTACACTGATGTTGCTTTGATAATTAAGTGCAGAAAGCGCTGTAAACATTACAGGAAAATGTCTAGTGCTTTTAAGTGTTCAAGAATAAGGAGGTCCTATAACCCAGACATTTGGAATTTATTTCAATGATATCTCAGCCAGGACCATTTGCTGTTCCTGAATAGTCTTTGATTCCTGACCAAGGGATTTGTCAACAGGAAATCTTTCTGTTATCGTCGACTCCAGTACCTGAGCTCAAAGTTTCAGATGCACATCCTCTTAAATGAGATGAAAGAGTTGGCAGCACAGAGGAAGGTTCCTCACCGTGACTTCTACAACATACGCAAGGTGAACTTTTATACCTTCTAATACATGCAACACCAGTCTACATATGTAAAATAATTCTTCCATAGTTCTTACATACATATTAGGTAATCATAATAATAATAATAATAATATAAAAAGATTGTTTTTAATTATTATTATTATTATTATTATTATTATTATTACCTAATATGTATGTAAGAACTATGGTGTTATTATTGGTGTCATTATTATTATTATATACTAATATTTATACAGTGTAGTTACACTATTGGCATTCCCACATTATTCAGTTTTAACATGTCTACTCTACATTGAATCATCTTTGACTAAAGGCTCCCATCTTTAAGATGTTCACTTTACTGTCTCTGTTCTTTCTCCCACGCCTCAGGTGGATACACATATCCATGCCTCATCTTGCATGAATCAGAAGCACCTGCTCCGCTTCATTAAGAGGGCCATGAAGAAGTCCCCTAAAGAGATTGTCCATGTGGAGAAAGGACGTGAACAGACACTTATGGAGGTCTTTGAGAGCATGAACCTCACAGCTTTTGACCTCAGCGTGGACACACTGGACATGCATGCAGTAAGGAAGCACTAAGGTTGCCCTTTGTTAATGTTAGTTATTGATTGGGGGATATATATATATATATATATATATATATATATATATATATATATATATATATATATATATAATACTTGACTAGTAATCAGTTCATGTCTCACCACTGCCAAGTTGGGACCCTGCGCAAGGCCCTTAACCCTCATTTGCTGAAGTTGTACTCATAATTGTAAGTTGCTTTAGATAAAAGGGTCAGCTAAATGCCATATATGTACATATAAAAACTCATGAGTAGAAATGACAAAGCCCAAATGAACAGGCAATAGAAATGATGAGCAGACATGTCTAATTGCAAATGTTTGGATCCCATCCCTCTGGCCAGGATCGGAACACGTTCCATCGCTTTGACAAATTCAACGCCAAATACAACCCCATTGGCGAGTCCATTCTCCGAGAGATCTTTATCAAAACAGACAACCATATTGAAGGGAAATATTTTGCCCACATTATCAAGGTATCATCTGCAGTTGCATTGCGTGAGGAATTGCATTGCATTGCATGAGGAACTGGACAGTGACAATTTTTGCTGTTTTGGTTCTGTACTCCTGCACATTGCATATGAAATGAAACAGCAACTATGAGGTTAAAAAGCAGAATATTGCTCTTAATTTACATATTTACTCATCTATACTGACCAATTGACACCTCGCCCCCTGCTGACCATGATGCTTCAATGCATTTCAGGAGGTTATGGCAGACCTCGAGGAAAGTAAATATCAAAACGTTGAGCTGCGTCTTTCCATATATGGCCGCTCCAGAGATGAGTGGGACAAACTGGCCCAGTGGGCTGTCAGACACCAGGTCTACTCAGACAATGTCCGCTGGCTCGTCCAGGTCCCTCGGCTGTTGTGAGTGCCAATGTCTGCCTTCACGTCACATGTCTGTATCACATCGCATTACATTTTAGTACTAGTTAAGAGATTATTCAAATTAAACAATATTTCTGTAAATTTGGTGCTATAGCACCATTTTGGCTGTGATTTACTCCAACTTTACTCCACTTTAGTCCATTTTTAAATTGTTTTCATAGCAATACTGTCTTAATTACATGACAAATGGTGTGTCTCTTGTGCAGCGATGTCTACCACACCAAGAAACAGCTCTGCAATTTCCAGGAAATGCTAGAGAACATCTTCATGCCTCTGTTTGAGGTCACTGTCAATCCAAGCAGCCACCCAGAACTCCATGTCTTCCTACAGCATGTGAGTAATGAGCTGATAATAATGTGTTTTGTATGACAGGAGTGATCAGTCAATTCCCAACTACATCTCAGTGCTGCCCGATCTAGAAATATACACAGCACAAAGCTTTCGATAGCACTGGCCAGTGACTTAATTCAGTGTTGCATCACTCTGTAGCAAAGCCATCTCTAGGTCAACTCTTAAGGCACAAATTAACACTGATCTCATGTACTGACTTCATCACACACTGTGTATTCAAAGAAATCTAGAATAATCACACAGATATACTGCAACAGTTTGGCCTATAAAAAGGCCATTGGGCAATGGGATTTTTTTTTCTTTTCTCAAAGCACCCTGCCAGTGTTATGTGACTAAAAAGTGCTACATCCATCAGGTGGTTGGCTTCGACAGTGTAGATGATGAGTCCAAACCAGAGCAGCACATCTTTAACTTGGACAGTCCTCTCCCTGCCAACTGGATAGAGGAGGACAATCCACCTTACTCCTACTATCTCTACTACATGTATGCCAATATGACCGTGCTCAATGACCTGCGCAGGTATGCCTCTGGTACATCACAGCCTCCTACCATCATGGATTCATAAGAGGTGCACCAGCACCATAAGTACACATGTAGTGCGGTTCTGCTGTAAGCCAAGCAAGATGAGTATTGTTTGTGAGCTGTGGTTGAAAATCTTTAAATAAATAAAGTTAAACAACAATAAGGTGTGAAATGAATCACAGTCAAATCAGATATAGTAGGTCACTCTCACAGCTTATGTACCTTACCAACTGTTCTAAAATACTGTGTATGCATGCTATACATAAAATGCCAAAATGTAGGGTCAATAAAGTTATGCTTTCTCAAGAAAGCTAATTTTTAAAAAATGTGGATTCAGAAAAAAATACTCTTTATCATCATCTATGCTTATATAGGACTGTAAAAGTATTTAAATATCAGGCCTTCCTTCTTACAGGAGAAGGAACTTCAATGCGTTTGTGCTGAGGCCACACTGTGGCGAGGCAGGTCCTATCCACCACCTGGTGTCTGGTTTCATGCTCTCAGAGAACATCTCACATGGACTGCTCCTCAGGAAGGTCGGGAATCAAACCTTCCCTGAACTTTTGTGTTTTCTCTAAACCTCACCTGTTTTTCTTTTTATTTGCAAAATGTTTCTCCTCTTCTCCTCTATGGTTACACATATTGTAACTGTGGCCGGTATGGAATAGCAATAGAAGCAGGTATGTTTTGTCCAGTGTGTTATTTTAGTCTATTTAAACAGCACTCACTCACTCGCTCACTCACCGACTCACCCACACACCCAGTCATTCACGGACTCACTCTCTTCAGAAAGATGGACTTTGACAGGGTTTTCATGAAGTTAACATTGCTTGTGCTGTTATTGTATGTCATTCTACCTGACAATGTTTCATTACACATGGTGTCCTGGGCGGTTTTTTTTGTTTGTTTGGTTTTTTTTTGCATATTTTTCATTATAAATATTTCCATTTCTTTGGCATTTAACCTGCCAGCCAGCCTGGCTGATATTTATGACAGAGATAGTGATGCTGGACTTCAAATATGGCTGTTGATTCCTCTCCAGGCTCCAGTGCTGCAGTACCTGTATTACTTGGCCCAGATCGGCATTGCCATGTCTCCCCTCAGCAACAACAGCTTGTTCCTCAGCTACCACCGTAACCCACTACCCGAGTACCTGTCCAGAGGGCTCATGGTCTCCTTATCCACTGATGACCCTCTCCAGTTCCACTTCACAAAGGTCAGAGTCTTCTCAACAAACCATAGCTATGTTCATATAGACTCTTAATGAGACTTTTCAACAACAAAAAATACTATGAATGTAACTCATTGAAGGGCGTCTCTTCTGTGAGACACAGTTGGATTTAACTGACAAAGACAAATGACTTGTGTATGTTTGTGTGTGTGTGTTTCAGGAACCCCTAATGGAGGAATACAGTATAGCTGCTCAGGTGTGGAAGCTGAGCTCATGTGATATGTGTGAGCTGGCCAGAAACAGTGTGCTCATGAGTGGTTTCTCCAACAAGGTGCTGACTCTGACACACAGGATTGTACCCTCAATGTACGTTAATGGCTCCCACTGCCTGGCTGAATAAGAATGATCTTTTGCAGGATTAGGACACCTATATTTACTTATAACCTTGATGTACAGTGGTGTTGCCCAGTCCTGGGGATGCCATGACTTGCGGTTTCCCTCTTTTTGCCCTTTCACTGTTGATTCACTTATTCAGTTCACAAAGGGCTTCATAATTTGTTGATTAATTAATTGAATGATGTTAAACTCTATTAGGTGAATAAGGTGAATAGATGAGTTGAATTAGGTGTGTTAGCTACATTATGAAAAACACATAAATATATACAGTACATGTATTCCACAGCACTGAGATTGGGAGCCACTAACATACAGGGTGTAATAGCTTGAACTCTTTTGGATTACATTCTTAGAATTTTATCAGTGATAAAGCAAGTGCTCCTGCATATACAGTATATGTACACTGAATGCATTATGACATTCTCCTCTGTGTACAGATGAAGAGTTATTGGCTCGGTCCCAACTACATGAAAGAGGGCCAGGACGGCAACGACATCCGACGCACCAACGTGCCGGACATCCGCGTGGCGTACCGCTTTGAGACACTGTGTGAGGAGCTGAATCTGATCACACAGGCAGTAAGGAGTGAGGAACTCGAGACCATTGAAGAGGAAGCTTCTATGTGCATGAGCACAGTGCAGGGGGCACAGTAAGGAACGGCAACACCAGCACCCAGTAGCCTCTCTAAATATGATTGGTGCCCAGTTTGGTGGCCAGTTCCAGCATGCAGTGTTGGTTCTAAACTAAACAGGATATCTAACCTGACCTTGCATCTGTACTATCTGCTGACATGGCATCCTTCAAGGTTATGCACCTCATAACGTCAGCAGCCAGTGGTAAATTTTACCCAAGTACCAGTCAGCAATGTCTTGGGTTCTGGAATAGCTCCATGTTGACTACCAGCAAGCATGGCAAACCTATATGTTGATTTGCTTTGGTGCAGGTTTGTGGTGGTAATGCTATTGTTCAACATCTTTTCAATACATTATTTAAAAAAAAAAAAAAAAAAAAAAAGATCCAACAGTTGCAGCAACGTGTGACTGGGGCATAAATAGAAACTCACCTTGACCAAGTGGTCATGGATGCTTGTAATGGAAAATGGGCAGCATGGGTCTTGGTTCCATGCAGCAGAGCCTCTACTCTACACTGCGTCTGTGAGTTCAACATGATTTCAAACATCTCTCTCATCTTTCATTTATAAATGTGTGTGATATCTTTGTTATCTTGATTTGGCCTGGTAATGTCCTATGTTATTATTCTATGTTTTATTGGTAGATTTATTTATTAGGATGACATTTTTGTGTGTGTATGTACATGGATAAATGTAACTGAATTGTTATTTATTGCAAATCAAAATTCTTATCAAAGTGAAGTTTTTTTTCTTCTGGTCTTGTTCTATCTTAAAATTACATACTTTAAGATGTTTTTGAGCTTTAATTACTAACAAGTTCATAAAAGTGTATATATAAAGTACTCGTGATTTTTATATGCCTCTAAAAGCATTATAATTTCACACAGCTCATTATTTGATATAAAGTATGAAATATTTTGGTGATTATTGTCCTAAAAACAAACCCCTCAGACAGTTCACATCTGTTCCCTCTTCAAGCTAATCTGTTATAAAGTTCAGTCTTTATAGCTGTTTATAGTCTTTATATGGGCTTGGTACACTATTCTAGTTACAGTGCACAATTTCTCTTAAAGTGCCCATAGTCTACATTTTCTTTTTATTGAATAGTTTCCTTGATGTCTATTTCTAATGCTTTATGTTCCAATAACAGCCATAATTCATTTTTTTACACAACCATTTCACAACGCTTCTTTATATCTTAAAATTAAGCAGGCTGCTTTTTAGACAGATATAAGCTAAATGAGCTCTGTTCTGATTGGCTGCCCTGTACTATGCCTCATTCAGAAAGCACTCAGAGCTGTAACATGCCTGATAACAGTGGGTGGAGCTAAACTGCTGTAAGATGAATAGGAGGAGATATGTGGAGTTTGTTCTTGTGACATCAAAAACAAAACAAAACAGTGCCTAAGCTGTTTTTGCAGCTTAGGTTACATATAAGGACTTTATGGACTTTGAGAGTGAAGAGTGTTTTGAAACTATAACAATATTTACATAGTACTTCAAATCCAAGAAATTCATTTTTCCATGAAGGCCAATTAAAAATAACGTTAAAACATTCAAAAAAGCTAATTAATTATCTATTAAAACATAGAAACTCCATTAAGTGGCAATCTAAATAACCATATGACAAAATATGTTTTAAGCTGTGTATAACTTAAGATATTCATTGTTTCTGACAAATATGAGCTCTTCATTTTGCTCACTATTCCACAGCACTAAAATTACCTTTAGAATAAAAAACTAAAGTATCTTAAATCTTGGTTTGAAATCCTAGACTACTTTTTTGTTGTTCTTAGCCTTCTGTCTGTCTCTCTATCTTTATGTGTCTGTATGTGTACTTTTTATTTAAAACTAATCAATTATATAACCACTTAAAGCTTCAGTACAAAAATCTATGACATTGGTGATGTGCGCTTATTAAAAAGTGTTAAGCTTGACTTAAATTATTATTATAAATTAGATCCACTTTTGATTTTAACCTATCTAACTCATCTGTCTATGTTCCTCGTTGTCTGTCATCTTCTCTAGAAGGGTTTTCGTAGTGTATTGTCAGTGACAAAACCAGGAGCCATCTGCCAATAGCATGTGCTGACAGAAACAGCCAGTGAGCCCGCTCCCATATACGTCAACACCACCCCTCAGCCCCCACCCCAAAGCTGTCAAAACCACCACCATGTCAAAACTTGCATAAAAAGGCAGGTATAGGTCTCTGCAGACTGGCTGTGAGGGCACGACAAAAGGTGGGTATGTCAAACTGTGATGCGTGTACACCAAAAGGTTACTTCTATTGTCCAACAAATGCTGTCAGTTACACAATGAGACAAAAAAGGGTTGCCAAATTCGAACATCTCGGCAAAATCTTACATTCACCTTTAGCACGAAAAAGTAAGTTCCGAATGACACATTTTCATTGCCTTTAATTAACATGTGGAATATAACTTCATACAGTATATCAATGCAGTTATAATTTTTAACTTTATTGATCTCACTCTATTTCTCAGTCTGAATGCTAGCTAATACAGTCGAGGGGGGACCAGCTTGGCTGGCTAACTAGTAGCATGCTACTTAATACAGTTAATATGATGCGTTGATATAAATATAAATGAATTGGTACAATAATGTTTGCAGGACAGTCTCCTAAAAGGTTCATGCTTAAACATAAAATACAGCATTAAATATGTCCTTGTAAAAAGTTGCTTTGGTATGATGGATGGTCCTTCTCCAAGGATGACGTCAAAGGGGTTGCTTATAGAAATCATATAAGGAATTTACCCGTGGTTTCACCTACTCTAGGGTTAGGGTTAGGGTCACCTCTCTTTTGACACACGCACTGTCCTTTCCATATACCAAGCAAGTTTTCGAAACGCCCACTACTCAAAGGGAGCCCAAAGAAATGTACTTGTCGAGGACAACTATAAAATCAGAAAGAAAGAAAAAACACTTGAGAGTGAAAAAAGACAGTTTGTGCGCGACTTTATGATAAATGCGCACAAAACTCTTCCTTCTGTGCTGCGAGTTTCACATTCACTCCCACGAGTGGGATATTTACACACAAGAAATGGTTAAACGCATGTTCATATTTTGGCCGTGATTTGCGCCTTGTAGTTTTGGCATAAATATTACTCCATACTACTGCAGAATAAATCATACAGTCACTTAATCAAAAAACTGTAGTCTGCATATGCCACAACGTATGTACTTTTGTATGTCTAAGTCTAATTTTTGTGCTTTATATACTTGTCTTGCTTCTGGCTGTGGATTGTGTCGATATTGCTATAGTATACTATATCAATATCGACATGAATTATGTTTTCAGAAACAAACAAACAAACGCGTCAAGGTTTGAAAATGTGAACTGTTTCAGGAACTAAACATCATGTTTCTTATTCTCCTTTACATTATTTACCAATATTTTTATACTAACAGTCTATTTGCATTCCTGTTACACTGATTTTTAAAAAATCTGTATTGTTTTATGAGTACGTGCACCTTATAGGCTACACGTGTAACTTTACGTAAGGCCGGCCTGTTACGCCCACTGTCGTAGACTGGCTGTACTGAAGAACTGCTGCTACAACAGTGAGCTCTCACTGCCGTGTGGTTCTCTCGCAGAAGCACGCACGTTTCGAGATGGTTATATTGGCTTACTGGGATATTCGGGGGGTAAGAGCCAAATATGGGCATTCTTTATTTAAACAAGAAAGAAATATGAAAGATTTTGCAGGAACTGACTGTGTTTTTGTTCGTTTAGCTGTGTTGCACTGTTTGTGTTGTGCAGCTGTCGTAGGATCATGTTTTCAAAGAATCAAAGAATTTTGGATAAGTTCGAAAGATAATAGCTAAGACATATATGCACAACAGTAAGAAACTTTGTAGAAATTGTTAAATAACGAAAATGGGCGTTTAGATAGCTAGTTTAAGTACCTAACATGGCTAGCTAATCCAGCTAGCTGGAGACGTTCTACTAGCTAGAATATTTGCACCCGAATTGAGATGAATTTGCCGCTTTATTAAAATGGTAAATACACACACTTTTGTCTGTTTACTAGCTTGCTCAGCCCATCCGTTTGCTTTTGGAATACACAGGGACCCAGTATGAGGAAAAATTCTATTCCTGTGGAGAAGGTAATGTTTCCGATAACCTAGCTAACGCTAGTTAACCTATCGAAATCGATGGATTCTCATGACATTCAGCCCTTCAGTGGACAGCTCTTTCGTGAATACATATCTACAACTGCGAATTGTGTAAAACATGTAATCCTGTAATTTAATGCAGTGATCTGATTATTCTTACGTTTGTTTTTTGTAGCTCCCAATTATGACAAAAACTGTTGGTTTGAGGAGAAGGCCAAACTCAAAATGGACTTCCCCAATGTAAGTTGTGATGTTGCTAACGCTAGGGAACTGAAAAGCCCAGTGTGTTGTCATAAATAATACCAATTATGCTTAGCTAAGCTATGTCTTTTCACCCTATAGTTGCCTTATCTTGAGGATGGTGACAGGAAAATTGTACAGAGCAATGCAATAATGAGATACATTGCTCGAAAGCACAATCTCTGTGAGAACTTGTTCAAATTCACTTATTTCATTTTTCAATTTAATTTTCAGTTTAACTTGTAAAGGATTATTTTGGTAGATTGTTATTGGTTTCTTTCCAGTAGCCTTAGTGCTTGATTTCTTGTTTGGGTGTGGGGACTTTCCTTTCTGCACAATCTTGCTAGGTGGAGAAACGGAGGATGAGAAGACCAGAGTGGACATCCTAGAGAATCAAGCAATGGACTTCCGTAATGGCTTTGTCCTGGTCTGCTATGGAGATTTTGTGAGTGACTCACTACCTCAGTGATTTTTCAAATGTGTAAACTGCATTAAACATTGCTGTATGAACAGCATGTCATTTTCTATCAGGAAAATAAAAAGCAAGGTTACTTGGAGGCACTTCCAGGAGTTCTTAAGCAATTCTCTGAGTTCTTGGGGGACAGGAAGTGGTTTGCTGGTGACAAGGTAAAGTTGTTACAGGAAGATGCACAGAAGAATCCTTTTTTTTAAATTGCAGACAACACATGAGAATTCTACTCGTGTCTTTATGTAGATCACATTTCCAGACTTTGTCATGTATGAGTTGTTGGACCAGCACCGCATGTTTGAACCAAAGTGTTTGGATAACTTTAAGAACATCAGAGATTTCCTGGACCGATTTGAGGTTTGTATTACATGTATGACTTGTATCACAAAAGTACTGCTTGTTTTAATGCATCAAACCTTATTTGAAGTTACAGGTAGTTCTGTCTCTTATGTCTGCATAAAACAGGAAGTTTAACTAAATTATTTGTTTTTATTCTATTTAAGGCACTTGAGAAAATAGCAGCATACATGAAGTCAAGCAGGTTTATGAAAACACCAGTTAACAACAAGATGGCTAAGTGGGGGAACAAGAAGGAGTGAACACGCTGCCCTTTTTTTGTCTGTGCTTTTAAAGAACTACCCTAGGGTACCCTAGATGACATTAAATAAATTCTGACCTAATTATATTGTAACCCCCCCCCCCGCCCACACACACATTTTTAAATGTAGCTGTGCAAACAGGACAAACTATAATTTTGATAATTCCACATTTCAGTAATATAATCACTTTAGGCCAATTTTTGCACTAACAAAAAAAAGCTGGAAAGACAACTGCGGTATTTATATTAAAAATAGTTTGTAGTGGAAACTGGAAAGGTTTTATATGGGTTCTTATGTAATTGACACATTCTGTTAATTTGTCAGGCTTTTTTTTATCTTCACATGCAGAATTGCATTGGGCTCTGCACTTTTTGATCCAGGAAAAGTTGAAGTTTTGTTCATTCTCACATTTTCCTGACCATTTTGTTTAGAAAGAATCAAATGTCAATTAAAACCTTTATTTAGACAATTTGCTACAATAAACTTAAATGAAAAGGTTGTCATACAAATTGGTTCTGTTAATGGTTTGTGCACGGAAATAAGTATGTATATATCTTAGGAAGGGCTTCTGTGGTTATTCTCGATGAGCTAGATTGGATCATAAATGGTGCAAATATGACCCAACAAATTTTAAAATTGCCTAGAAGTGACTATTTTTACTAGACATATGTTTACTATAATACTATTAGGCTCATCATCCATTTTTCATTACAGAAAACTGAGATTATCAGATTTAGACAGATAAAATCAAGATCAAACAATACTTTGGGCTGCAAGGTTTAGTCTAATTAAAAAACCTTTTTAAAATTTGTAGCTATAATTTATTTGACCAGTAATTTTATAGCTGGTATTCTTGTTCAGGCCATAGAGGTTAAAGTCAACATATAGTCACTGCACTTGTCTTTAGTGAAATCCCTCCACCACTAAGGCACATGATGTCAGCTTTAACGGTGACCGTACTGCATATGTTCTGCCTCAGTGGCAAGCTGCAGAAGACATACATACGATCAAAAAACAATTAGCAAAAAGCACCAAAAGAGTTCCACTCAGACAGGATGTGTGTGTTCTTACATACCGCCAGAGCTGATTTAACGGCCTGCAGCTGGAAGAAGACGCGACCTCCTTCTTCTGGGCAAACAGCTCGTAAATCATCACGCTTCATCCCCAGGAGCAGAGCTCCATGCATCACACCCAGGCTACGCACTGTCCTATACCCATACAGTGCACATACAAACCCCAGACGGCACAAGGGCAGATGTCGCAATGCAAGATCTTGAAAGTTTTATAGCATTATTTTATTATTGGACACAGATGATGCATCAGCTAGGGGTGAAGTCCTATTTAACCAACTAAAAGGAATGGCAGACTATGGCTATAGAGTGTCTCCTTTGCCATTCTAAATAGAGGAAAGGCTGACTTGGGGATTACGGCCTAAAACTCAAGCATGGAAATACCAGTTAATTTAAGAGAAGGGCAAGGCAAAATTATATCAAACATCCCAGCTGCATGAGCTGCTGAGATAGTGGGATACTCCCAAACCATGAAGTGGTGGAGTCCAGTCGTTCAATATAACAAATATGATAGGCAAATTCAGGACCAAAGGTTTGTTTTGAAATGAATACGCTAGTGTGGAAGGCTCCTGCAGAGAGACCAGAGCTGCGTATTCTGTCTGTGATGTTATGATGGGTATATTTTGAATCATATGTTATATTTATTCCTTGTACACAATGCTGATTAACATTTTTATTTAAATAATGCATGCCTTATAGTGCATAAGATGGTTTCTTACACTTTTGAGAAGCCCTTATATTGCAGCCAGGCTGTGACTTCCTCTGGGCTGGACCTCATATCCAGATTTGGAGGTCTATTTATTCTCTGATGCAGATGTAGGACAAAGAACAAACAGTTAAATGTCTCTTCTGTCTCCCCTTTTTTAATTGAAATGGTCAGGTTTTATGTTGTTGTTGTTTTTTTTACTGTACAATAGTTAAAGCAAAAAAGGGAAAATTCCTGAACATGGCCAAACCAGTAAAAAAAAAACTTACTGCAGGCTCCTCTCCAGTGATTGGTTCTAGAACATTTGGTGGCACATGACCCTCCTCCTCACGACTGTTTCGCACTATCCACCATTGCCTTGACTTGTCTACCACCTGTAGGAATTATATATACAAACAAAATTCTGAATACCAGGCAATGTATTTTGGTTTTTTTTAAGAGTTAAGAAGTTGTAGCAGTATAACAAACGAATGTTTTGACAGACAATACCAGTCTTTCAGTTATACAGGGAAACTGTAAGACATCTTAACTGAATCCAGACCAAATGCTTGCACAATGTAGAGTTCAACTTTATGTAAAAGTCCTGCCATACCTGCAGTTGTAACAGAATCAAACAATTGTAACAAGCCTGTTAGAAGTTCTTACCTGCACCACTTCACCTTTCATCACGCTCAGCTCTTGCCGGTTCCTGGCAGTGAAGTCATAGATGACTCGCATGTGAAGCAGGGGTTGTCCTGACCTACAGCAAAAACAGTAGAACTCAACTGAACAGTCTCAGCATGGCATTTGACTGATTATCCTACAGCACATTTCAAGGAATAAGTTTAAATATAGCCCTGACATAATTCATGCATTAGTACAGAGTTTGTAGAGTCTTGGAGTTTGTTTGCTTATTGATCAAATTGCTTTTTTTTTTTTTTCATTTCTTAGGTCAATATTTGTAATGAAAGTAAATCAATATTTGGTTTGTTCTGGAAAAAAAAAAGAAAAGAAAAAAAGATTTCAGCATGCTTACAATGAGTAAATAATTATGTTGCATCATGCCTGTCAGGCAGATATAGTGTATGCTCTAATTATATTTATTTCTAACAATCCAGCAACAAAGTTATCTAAAGTTATTTAGGTCCGTTGCTACTATTTACCGAGTTGGCAGGTTGCTAGGAGGTCTGGTAAGCTGCAATGAAACAAAGAGTGGTGTTAATTAGGTTATTATATTAAACTATAAGCAACTAAATCACTTTGCAAATCATACTGCAGCCAGACCCGGATAGCAGGTGATAGCAGCAGTGGCCATGTAAAATAGCTATGGTCAGATTTGGTTTTCTCTTTGGCCACTTTGCTTCTGTCTGAAAAGTTTAACCTGAGCAGGTGGTTGCTGCATGCCATTCTTGTCTGGGAACCGCTGACTGTTGCGTCGTGATGGCCCCTGGATTCCGTTCCTGTCTGGGTACCGCTGACTGTTGCTTCGTGATGGCCCCTGGCTTATGGGTCCAGACTGTGGAGGGACCGGCATAGGAGGCTGCCAGCCATCATAAAAGACTGGAATATATGGTGGGATCTGATCTGCATTTGGCCACTTAGATCTGTGAAAAGCAGTGATAGAGCCAGCAGTGACGCTGGCGATGTTAGTGGTGTGCTAGTGCATGTTGTGCTGGTATTAGTGTATTAGGCACTGCTGCTCTACTTGTGTTTTTGCACTGTCACTGACATCGATTGGTTCAGAGTGGTCTGCCACCAGAACATATTCAGCCTGATCAGTGGTCAGAAATTAAGCACTAATGACAAGAGAGAGGGTAGCTAACATAAGTAGTATATCGCAACAGTGTGGCTATGGTGTGCAAGTATGATTCCAATACATTAAATATGCAATACCTTAGTACTGACCTTGTGCAGTAATAATTAATGCCATCATTAAATAGCAGGAAAGCTAACACATAGCTGCAGTAGTTAACTCATAGACTAATGAACTTTTGGACCAGCTAAAATGGATTTACAAACCAAAAACAATTTAACGAATATGGAAAGTCTTCACTAATGTTTTTGCATTTATGGACATTTATGGAAAAAGAAAAAAAAAAGGTCTCTATACACTAAAATTGCTGTTAAACTAGATGTATGGAATACAGAAAGCAGAGTGGTCAAACCTGGGGACATTCCAGGTGTCTCCTAACTGTCTCCAGAGACGCTGCTCCTCCGGGGTGACCAGATGGCTGAGGAACTGTAGTGCTGGCTCTGTGAGGAGAGGACTCAGGACTGAGGCGGGCACAGCAGGAGGGAACTGCTTCATCAGCTGTGTCAGCAGAAGAGGAAGGCAACTTAGTCCTTAATATATGATTACTGAGACAAAGAAAATTCTCCAAGATATTGAGTCTGGACATTTAGGAATAGAACACTAACACAGATCATTTCACATAAAATGTTACTGATATTCAACCTTAAAAAAGTGACATTTGGAATTTTTAATTAAAAGCAAGTTAAATATTTTTTTTAAAAACACTAAGCGTAAGCAGTTAAAGCAATGAATGTTTTTGATTGCTCCTTTAAAACAAACAGGTTAAAGTGGCACAGTAGATACTCACAAAGGAGAGGGAGGAGAAAAGGCTGTGGACAAAGTCAGGTGCTCCAGAGTTGTTTAAGTGGCCCTTAAGCTTCCCCTACCATAACAAGGAGAGGACTGTGTGTTAGCCCTAACACATACCTGGGCACAGTCTGCTGTAGCATTTCAACACAAGCCATCCACAATGTTTGGATGAGTATGTGAAGCAAGTACTGGACAGAGATATTTGCCATTTGTTTCATGCTGTTTATTCTAAGTATATGCTTACAGAGTTGGCCCACATGCTTCAACTAGTTATGCTGTAAAAGGCAGACCCATGGGCCAATTTGGATTTACTTCCTCTAATGTTAACTAAGCCCCACAAACTGCTAATTCCATGTCAGGACTACCACGGACCAAGAGAAACAACAGCAAGTCTAGCCAGTATATGTTGAAGTGATTTTTGTATATGGTCCATAGTTTAGGTCCAATGCAACTGAGCATCCAAAAAATGACTGTGCCAGCTGAGGTGATTACTGACTGATTCTTTTGAGTGGTGATCAAGTTTACCACTTAAATAACCCAAACAAAGGCTACATCCAAAGCTCCATAATTTAAAAACTGTCCAATTGCCAGTTATCTTCTATAGAACTAGAACAATTTCTGAGAGGAAATTTACCAAGAGATTGAAGGCGTATTTCATTTTCTGAAGCGAAGCAACATACTCCCCTATGGAGGGGAAGTTTTCACCTGCATAGGAAAAAAATGTTAACAAATAATACATTACTAAATCGAATAAATGTTTTAACACTTATGTTTGGGACTCCTAACTCCTAACTATGATAGTTTTGATAATAATATAAAATAATAATAGTCAAACGTATACCTTATAACAAAATTACCATATTTCTTTACACTTTTCTTTTTCTTCTTCTTTTTCTTGCTTCCTTCCTCTTGTTGTAAAGCTGCATCAACTTTATACATGAAGATCTCAATATCAGCCACTACATGATTAAAGATTTCCTGGAATACAAACATTGACAATGATAGATAGCTCAGCAGACAGACAGACAGACATTCTGATAGGGCTTATGAACATGCACTTGATGAGTGGGGAGCAGAGTTAGTTGAAGATAAACCGACCACACTCCTCTCAGTATCTGTATAGGAGGGAGGAGGCAGCTGCCCTGTTTGGTGACGCTGCTCACGCAGGTCTGGGCTATAACGGCCCTCATCTCTGGGAGCGAACACAGGGGACCGTGGCAGTTCATCCTCTGGAAACAGAAATCAGAAAGCCCAGCTGACTGATCTCTAGAAGGACGTATAAAATGCAAGGAGACAAGGAAAGCTAATCATCGTACATGTTAAGGAGTTGTAAAGAAGTAAGGATGGCAGTGTGGATGGTATTGTTCTGAAACTTCACTGAAAAGTATAGCAGCTGACTTTAACATGTGGGTACTATATAACATTAAAAGCAAATTCTAGTCTTACCATAGTTTTGGTAGGCACTGAAAGGAGGTGGAGGGTTCTCAGGAGGTGGGGGTGTAGGCTGCATTGGCGGGGGGCCAGGTCTGCGGAAACTCCCAGGATGGCCTTGGCCTATTATGTTCTCTAAATTACTCCTACAGAACAAATAATGTCACTACACGCAGTTTGCAAAAGTCGATTCTCTGTGTGGTTGTTTAAATATAGGGATACCTAAGCAAATACAGACAGGTGTAAAGATTGGCTAGAAGAAGGAAAGTGAAACTACATCAATTCATGTGTGATGATTGTTTTTTTGTGCAGATGTGTGTTGTTTTCAGGGGAGGGGCAATAATCCAGCACAGTAGTAGTATTCCTATATCTAGGCAAGCATCTCCAGCAATTTACCTGATGTCAAATGGCATTTCACCTAGTTGGAAACCCACCACCTCTTCACTGTGCTGTATTGCTTTCTCCAGATCCTCTCTCACTTCTTCTGCCTGGGAAATGCAGTAATGAACATTCACATATGACAGAATGGAACTAAATCCCTCCATCACTACACAGTCAATTTTAGTTTATATTTATAATAATGTGTTTACTTTGAAATGTCATTTACTCTCAAATGAGATTGTGTGACAAATCAGACCAGGATAGGACTGCAAGGGTCATACAAAAACAAGCCCAACACAGTAAAGTACAATTAAAGACTCACTAATCAAGATAATAGTCCACTGAGTTAAAATACAAATTAGATACTTAAACATACATATAACTTGGACTTAGACATTTGTAAAGCTGCTTTGTGACAACATCTGTTGTAAAAAGCGCTGTATAAATACATTTTGAAATTTCTTTTTTTTAATTGCTCATTAAATTCCACAATGAGAAAAAGGTAATGCCAATACTGAGCACTACTAAGAGGTCCTAACCCCAGTGTCCTCACACTGGAACAGGAAAACATTTGGAGGTCTACGGCCACTGCCCTGTACGGTGACCGTCAGAAGAGAGTTGTACACACAGCTATACAGGATAGCCTTAGTCTGCGAGATGCTGCTAAGAGGAAGAGACTCCAGCACCTCCTGCAGAATCAGCAAGAATGAAAATGAGGAGTTCCATAAGACAGAGAAATTTGGGCTAATCAAATTACTATTAACATTTAGGTCAGGTTGAACGAAGACGAGTCTTTAAAAACTCATGGTTAAAACAGTATAAATGAGTAGAATTACAGTTCAGGTCATGCTCTGTGTTGTAATGCAACACAAAGTTCACTCATTTTTTTTGCAGCTGCACAACAGTTTCCATATGTCTAATATTTCTTAGCAGTCTTTGCGTCATGACAGTTCTGCAGAAGTGAAGTAGAGGATGTGACGTTTGGTGACTTCTTACCTTTGTTTCTATGTCACACAGCTGTAGGCACCGGGCCTGAACCTGCAAGACCACGTCTTGGCCCCACACTTTCCCTTTGCTGTCCAGGCTCTTCAGTTTGGCCACACAGTCTTCCATACTGCTCACCATCTTCCCGTCTAGCTCCCATGTGAACAGGTGCTGAAGAACGGACCATACATTGAAACCAGACGCAGAAGCAGAAAAGGTAGCCTACTTCAGAAGCATTTAGGTTCAGGTTCAAAAAGTCAAAGGTCCTTCAAGTATTTTGTATTACCAAATTGATTTCACTAATGATTTTTATCTGATGGGTGAGCTAATTAGCAAATCCAGACAATTGGAACAAAGTCCGGAGGAGGTATTATTTTCTAGGCCTGGACCATCCCTCACGAAAGCGCACTAAGTGTGTCTGATTTCTGTAATTTTTTGTAATATTCACTATTTAATGTAAATAAAATATTTATTGAATAGAAGAAAGTGACTTCTACATTTTACACAAAATCATGACAAAAACCTTATAGAATGGATTCAAGCTTACCTCCACTCTGTAATGAAAGGTATCTGGTTGTCTGTTGATTGATTCTGCATATTCTTTTCTTTGCACTGTGTGATAACAAGAAACATGGAATTAAAGTCATGACAACTTTACTCAGTGTTTCATAAAAATCTTTTGATTTAGAAAGAAGATTTTACTCACTGTAGATGGATTTTGCACTAGGTCGAGACATATCGGATTTTTGAGAGGATGGCTCTGGTGAGAAACCTCTACAGTTTGAACACACCAGAATCACATTGTCATAAACTGATACTGACAAGTGAAATTCTATGACCAAATGCTCCAATTTTATTATAGCTTCACAGTATAGGACTCCTGTACTGGGTTTCAAGTTTTTAGCTGGGTACATCACCCTAGAATATCACTTGTTTTCATGGAAAAAATAACTGCCTCAAATTCCTGATATTAATTTTAAATTTCACATTGACAGTATTTCATAATTCTTTTTAGGGACAAATGGTAACCTGAAAATGTAAATGCAACTTGGCCTAAAAGAATTATGTCTAATCTAATACAGCTCATAGGTTAAGCCTGATGCAGCAAAAAACAGACAGATGCTTCTTTTTTGGTCAGCACTAGATATTACCAAATAAGCATAGCAGCCTTTCCTCTAGTTCAATCAGAGCAGACTTGAGAAAGCTTTCAGCAGCAAGGAGATTCCAAAAGACCAGTGTAATTTCCACCCATCCATGATTACTTCTGGTAATAATTACCATGAATGTACCACATGCTAGTTTAGCTGAGATATTACCTTGACTGGAAAGGGGGGGAACCATTGCTCCCATACATTCTTCACTTGTGATGTCACACGCCTACATAAAAATGGCACCTTGCACTAGAAGATAAGACGCAGTCGTGCTGTGTGATGTAAGAAGTGGCCAGTGTCCTGTTGCTGAAGCACATGACATATTACTAAAGGCAACAGCGATACAGTAAAAAAAAAAAACGCTCAATTCAAAGTTCAATTCAAATCATCCTAATGTAAGTCACCTCACTTATAATTACTCCAATTACAGTGAAATATAAAAATAAGATTAAAGCCTAAATTATAAGCATAAAAATAAGATTAGATTGACCCCCAAAACAGTTAAACAAAACAGGCTTGCTTTATAAATTAGTTACAGACAGGAAATAGGAAAACTGTTCAGTGGCTCAGAAAATGTATCACCAAAAAAACAAACCAACCAACCAAAAAACAGCACGCAAACTTTCATAATAAACATCTAAGCATTTAGTAAGGGAATCATTTTTTCTTAAGGCACATAATATTCTTATTTTTCTAATACCGCAAAGATTTATACTGCTTAAATTTTTTTTTAAGTTAATGTTTAATAACCCATAATACTGAGCTTCTCACAGTCATCTCAATCTTCTGGCAAATTAGAGGCCTTATACAGGACCACTTACATTTTCCCTTTTTCACTCCTACACAAAACTATTATGATTGACGCAACAAAAACAAATTACCTGAGACTCAATCTGTTTATTTTCCAGCTTTGTACTTCTTTCTCAAGCCCAATAATCCTCCATTATCCAGCACACTAGGAAAACACAGGAATATCACAAGCTTCCTGCTTAGCTAAAGCTGGTGCAAAGTCTGGTTACACATGTAAACGCAGAGAGGAAGTGTGGTAAGGTGGGCTTATTATGGTAAGTCAGTCATTATGACTGAATGGAAGATCAAGTCCCCGATCAAAGGTCGGGAACACCCATCACGCCAAATTGTTCACAACGCCCAAGATGCATGAAATGTGATTGGCTAGAACTTCAACCTCTTGCAAAAGTAGCCAGAGATATCATTTATGACCAGCTTACCCATGAAATGTTCCTAGATGATGGTTGTCATGACTGTGACAATCAACAGCCTTTGGTATGAGGCAAAACATTCTTCTCCAGCTATATAAGTCACAAACACATGATTGAACATTAGAACTGATCCTCTACATTAAACACACAGACACCATTAAGTGAATAACCAAATATTTTATTCGTAGGTGTATGTACACTTGACCACACAGTCAGAACATTGATATGAGGAAACAGTTTCATAATAATGCAGTTGGCTGCATTGTGGGTAGGGTCTGGGTCTGGGTGATGGTCCTTCATTGGGGACTTACACCGTGGTTCTGGCCTGGGTGGCTTTAGCCAGCAGTTTCAGATCTGCAATGCACTTGGCAATGCTTTCCTTCTCCTGAAAGCAACATGGAAAGAAATCAAGTTAACAAGTGAGGCCAGAGAGACTGCATCAAGGATGACGTGTTGTGTTTGTTACTTAAGTAATGTGTCCAAGTAATACGATCAAGTAAGGATATATCCCCATCTAGTGGAGAAACAGATCAGACATGGCTACATTTTGATATGTATGCAAGTGACTTCTCCCCATGTACACAGCAAGGAAATGATTCAAGTTTTGTTTGTTACTAAGAAATACATGTACTGCAAACATTTGACTCCATACTTGCACACTATTCTACTTTTTGCTACAATGCTGAGGGTAAGCATAGCTAGGAATACGAGATACTGCCTACAGTCAAAGTAGTACTTTTAACATGTTTAAATTGTTTGTTTGTTTATATTTATAACACTTGTAAACAATGGTATAAAAATGACAATATTCCCAACAAAGTGGAACAGTTACACAGACACATTAGTGTCTGCAACTAATATGGGAAAACTACTTTGATATAAATAAGAGTGAGAGAGCGGGAGAGATGGTGTACCTGCTGCAGCGTTATGCTCTTGATGACATTCTGCTCCACCCAGCTGACCATGTGCTCCTGCTCCATGCGCCGCTGCAGATTCTGCAGCTGCACCTGGTAGTCCAGCCTCTTCTTCACCTCGTTGGTGACCATATGTAGTCGCTCTCTGTAGTTGGTCTCTAGCAGCATGGCCACATTGTTCTGTCAGCGAGAGTTCAAGAGAGCATTGAGGACCAGAGATCAATTCTGAGACAAAAGCCACTTGATTTAAATAGGCTGCATGAGAAAGCTTTGACCTGACCAAGCACAAACTTTTGGGCCCGAGCATTTACAACTTATAGCTAGAAATGTGTGTTGTTATGAAGCAGGCCTACAATTTAACAGGCACTACCTGTACACATTCCAAATCTTATACAAATCTCTTTTTTACTACCCAGTACTATTTTTGTTTTGCATACTCTACCTTGCCAGGAAAACCAAGTAAATTACATTGTAATTCCTCTAAAATGTTGATACTTTCCTTGAACAGGGCAAGGTAAAGCATATGAAAGAGCTTATTCCCACCGAGGGGCATGTAATCCTTTTGCCTCCCTCACCCTCTTGGCATCGAAGAGCATGTGTCGGCCTTCCACTCTCCATTGCTCCTTCTTCTCATTCTCGATGGCTTGAGCCAGGCTGGACATGGACAGTTCCTTCACCTCCTGGACTTTAGCCACTTTCTCCTGCAAACGTGGTGGTCACAGGCAGTCAAACAAACCTTCAACTAAACGGACTGAGGCTTTCAGTAAATAAACCTTGCTAAACTGGGAAACTGCGGTAAGAGATCATATTAATATTAGTAGTTAATTCTAAGAAAATTATATGACAGTGATATTCCAGTAATAAAAATGGAGTAGATGTTGCCATGTTCTACTGCAGAACTAGTTGTGATTTCCACAGGGATTCTTGATAACATTATTTGGACACAAACTACCTTTTCTGTAGAACAGTACCTGCAATGGCTGGTAAGTTTGATTAGAAAGAAACATACACTGTTACTTTCATAGTTATACCATTTAACAGTCTAGCCATTCAAAGCACATATATACCTATAAATGAAATTTAGACTCTTGAATGTGAGTTTCATTCCACAGCATGTAAGCACAATACAGAGTCACTCAGGTGACCAACCTTTAGTGAATGGCTGCAGTACAAAGTCAATGCTGTAGGGACAGATTGTGCATCAACTTCTAATGCCATCACTGCATTTATTTGGCTAAAAAGTGTATGTGGATCACAATGCAATAAAACCCACCTCATTCAGTTTGTCAATAAAAGCTGCCACTTGGGAACCATACTTCTTCACGCCATAGATAATTACTGCACCAATGGAGGCAGCAGCGATGGTCTCGTGGTTGATGATGTAGATTTCCTTAGAGAGCAGGTACAGCGCTAGACCAGTGCCCAACATGTAAGGCCCTAGCAAAGGAGAAGCATCATAGGTAAGGAGGCTCAGCCTTCTCTAATGCAACTAATCATCCAATCCATCTGTGTCATCTGTAACACAACCTAGACAATTATAATCAACTAATGACTGTTTATATATTAGGGGAATTTACAACAGCAGTGAGTCTTTCACTAACCTGTTAAAAACAGACACGCACGCACACACACACGCACGCTCGCACTCAGAAGCGCTAAAAAGGCCACCTGTAACACCAGTCTTTGGGTACAGCAGTGTGAAAAGCTCCTCTGGGAAGATGCCATGGCGGATTTTCCCCCCTTTCTCTGGCAGAGGGGGCACAGGGGCGAGGCTCTGGGGGGACGAATGCAGGGACCGAGAGGCCTGGACCATACTGAAAAAGCAGGGGACATGAGGATGGCAAGTAGGGAAAACTGGATGATGAACAACTGTGTTTACATTACTCATTTAATAAATCTTCCAGTAGTGTGATTTGTCTACATTTACAGTGAGTTCCACAGTCAAACTCAATTCTCCCTAACAGCACATGCAAACAAGTTTTAAAAATGTATCTATAAAGGATAATGAATGCAACCATTTTCTGAGTTAAAGCCAACATACCAAGCTCCAAAGGAACCACTGTTTTTCAGTGCAGAACCTGCAGATAAAAAATAAATAAATAAATAGAAAATACAGCACTTCTAAAACAAGACTCAAACATTTCAATGTCATCCTTGATGAGACCTAAAGCTCCTTAGATTTGGTTACATAGCTAGCTACAGTTTACTTAAAGCACTAAGATGGTTAACGATAAAGGGTTTGTTTACGAGTCCTTTTTAAAATAGACTAAACACCATCTTTTTAAATATTTTTCTGGGGGCCCCCCCAACAAGCTTAGCTAAACGTTTAGGTATCCTAAGTTATATTTGTCTGTCAATATGTGATATTTACAAACAGAATAAGATCTTTTTAGTAGCTATTACAATAATTGTTTCCTGTTCATTGCAATATAGCTAACGATTCAAGCATTGCAGCTACAAATGCAAAGCGTGCAACTAGCTGGTATAGCAAACAAGTAAATATGCTCCGAATTTGCCACATTACCTAGGCTCTGTGGATGTGTGGATATAAGAAATAAAACATCGCTAGCAACAGTTAAACACTGTCCACCAAAAACGACTGAAGGACATATAACTAGATACCGCTAGCTACCGGCTGCACGGTTAACAGTGCAAAGTCAGTAGCTAGCTAGCTATCAGCTGAGTAACCGTACAAATTCATCAGTAAACCGGACAAATCAAATGTCCACCAAGCATTTAAACCGCGCGTTAGTAGATACCATATTAGCCAATTACAAGAAATATTAATGCATACTTGAATTCACTGTGCAGGTACGTTTTCAGGTAGTTAGCTAGCATAGCTAACTATCCTAGCTAGCTAAGCAAACTAGTTTAACAATCATAAGCAGTACTTAAAGCTAGGCCTGCTCTTTTACCCTTCAACTTCACTTGCCGAATCTTCCCGTTTACACATGTCCAAACTATAGTGATATAGCTGAGAATTTCTTAATAAAGTCAAGCAACCTGAAGCGAGTACAAGTCTCGACAGCATGCCTGCAGTAAAATCGGGAGAAAGATTGATCGAAACGTATAGCAAGGAGTCCACTCCTTACGCTATTCGGCCGCACTGTGCCCTTCTGCGAAGAGCAAAGATGGTAAGGAAATCTCACAATTAATATCGCGATATGTCATCAGCTTGGCAAATGTCACATCCGGGTCACCCCAACACCATCTCAGCCTGCAGATGGCGTAAGTTTACACGACGGATTCTTTTATTCTCTTCAACGACAAAACTCAGGTCTATACACCAAAAATATGGCTGATTAAAATGCACGTAAATTAAATTTAGGGTCAATAAAATGCATATGAATTGACGTTTTGACTGATAAGTAGTTTTATTTGACTCAAGTTTAATCAACTTATCTTTCAACTTTATCCATTTTTATTACTTGCCTTATTTATCGTTTATTTGAAGTTTGCGGGCGCAACGTTCTGATTGACATTTTTGCCTCGAGAGGCGGAAGTAACGAAAATTGCTTGGGTTAAACCATTGATTAATTAATGAATGTTATTGGATAAACAAGGCAACTGAAACAGTTACTAATGTTAAGTGATAAAAGAGTCCGGTAACACAAACGGCTTGAGTTAAACGTTAAATGACGTGACACAAAGTTATTCGAATTATTTAATTATATACCACTGTAGTATTTAGTTCACATGCATTTGTTGTTTACACCCTCATAGAAACTCCCCTGGTCATGAATGATCAAACTTGATATTTGATTTTTAAAAATATATCAAATCAAGACTGTTTTAATCCTTTCTTTTCCAGATAACTATCACTTACATTTTCAATTCACAAGCATTTTTTCATGACCAGCTTAAATTTTCATGGATTTTTATCAGCTTCGATTTCATCATTTAGAATTTGCTACTTCCTCCACTCATGTGCCTGAAATGTTACTAAACCGTGTTGTAAATTAGTAGATTCATTCCTGTTTGAGGAATTCTGGCTTGTGTTTATTGTCTGTGGGCAGAAAGGCTTTCCTAGATGCCAACTGGCAAAATGTTCCAAGATTTCTAAGAAATTATTGAACTTCCCTAAAAAAACACACACAAAAAAAAAACAAATAAGTAAGCTGAGAGAACTAAAACGAAAGCTATAAATACAACTTGACAGTTTTCAGCAGCAGGCGAATTTGTACGGTTACTGAGCTGCCAGCTAGCTAGCTAGCTAGCTACCGGAAGCACTTTTAACAGTGCAAAGTCAGTAGCTAGCTAGCTAGCTACAGTAGCTTGGTAATGGCTTTGCACTGTTAACCGTGCAGCCGGTAACTAGCTGTATCTACTGGTTTAAATGCTTGCGGTTTAAATGCTTGGTGGACATTTGATTGTATGGTTTACTGAGCTGAAAGCTAGCTAGCTACTTTACTGGGTATGATTCTGTGACCTCCTGGGCTTGGAGGTCTGTTTCTAGTTTTGGTTAAAGGGTCAAACTGCATGGTCTGCCCAGGCCCAGAGCTCCTTTGCTGGGCATGACTGTGTGACCTCTTGTGCCTGGAAGTCTGGTTGTAGTATTATTTAAAGGGTCAAACTGCATGAAGTGTGCCCAGGCCCAGAGCTACTTTGCTGGGCATGACTGTGT